>NC_071576.1:61531145-61796145 GCF_024509145.1 Vidua macroura
CACCAGTCATTATCCTCCCCCATTTCTGGTGACACTGCCCTTGGTGGCATCCCTGCCACCCCCATTCCTGAGCATCAGCCTCCCGTGACAGTGAAGAGAGTGCCTTGCACTCAGATTTTCTTTTTACCTTATTGCTGAAAGTACAGGATATAAAAACAGTACTCAGCACACTTCAGGTTAGCCATTGAATTTGATCCTGGATCAGGAAAATAAAAAAAAAAAAAAAAAAAAAAAAAAAAAAAAAAAAAAAAAAAAAAAAAAAAAGAAGAAGAAAGGCCTTTTCCACAGTTGCACTGAGAAGTTCCACTTTCTTTGCTCAGCTTTCAGTTCCAAAGGCTTGTAGGATTTTGTTAGCGGGGACAAGGGCACAAGAAGGTGGCAGAGAAGACTGAGTCCTCTTGGGAGGGTTCCTCAGTGAGGTGGCAAAGGCAGCAGTCAAGCCCTTAGCAGGAATTGCGCTGGCTCAGCATCAATCCTGCACATGGGCTCATTGGCAGGTGTTAATGTGCTCAGAGAGAGTCTGCTAAGAGCCCATGACCTGAAGGAACTCTCCAATCAGGAGCAAGTGAAGCAAGATTGATTCAAAGCAGGACAAAACCACTTCCATGTCAGAGATGCACAGAAGCTGTGAGGGGGAGAGGCTCAGCTCCTTGTGAGCTCAGCACACTTCAGAGCTGCTCCCAGCCAAGGGAATACTCAAAAATCAGGTTCATGCACGTCCTTGTCAGTTCCTCTGCTGGTGGCTCTTCTGCTCCAGCACCAAACTGGATTAACCCATAAGTGACGACTACCAATATGTTCAAATGCTACTTTACTGGCTCAAATAATTATCAAGTAGCCTCGACAAAATACTCTCAAACTCTGAAGAGAGGATAAAATAAAACAAAATAAAGAATAACGGACAATGATGCCAGCTTGGGGGAAAAAAAATAGAAAAAGAAAACAATTTAAAACCCACTGGGCATCAGAACCAAACAGGGAAAAGTGGGTTGCAAAAAACATTGAGAACATGAGAGTTTTTCTTTTTGAGAAACACAGGTACTTTGCAACACAAGCAATAATAGATATATCTAAATCAAATGGAATAGTAGGTGTTGTGACAATGGTGGAAATTACAGTTTTGTGTTAGTTCACTTTACAGATAAATTCTACAGCACAAAAGGCTAAATTCAGCAATTATGATTTAGGAAAAAATATGTGAAGGACTCAGTGTAGCAGCCACACAAATCTCTTGGAGTAGAAAGAATTTGAGATAATAAAAAACTCACCAAATTTGATTTAATATCTCTTCATCCTTGCCAAAGATGCTGGTTACTAGACAAGGAAAATCTTGTATAACATGAGCAGCATAACACTTTTATTTGGATCCCTTACAAACAGCTTCAGCTGACATTTAGGCATCAAGTAAAACAAGTCAGGCAGACATGGTTGTGACCAGAGCAAAGGAATATTTAAATGTGAAATGCAGAAATGTCTCTCACTGGCACAAGAACAAGGATATGGAAAAAAAATGGGCAGGATGTTGACTAATTCAGCTAGAATTGTCAGCATTGTGGGGGAAATTGCATGTGCCTTTTTAAAAGAGCTTACAGCTAGGAAAGCAGGTCTATTGCTTCTCTGGGTTTCTGTAATGTGAGTGGAAGTGATTGTTACCAGGAGAATACCTTCCCTTTTGTCAGATCTTCTGATCCACACTCAGCAAAGGGCAGGAAAGGCCACTGAAATACCTTGGTCTTACTTATCAGTGGGTTAATCCCACGTTCATTTGTGGGATATTGTGTTTTCTATGAGGAAGTTGGCTGCCAATTTCATTAGAAGCAAGAACTAGATTTTATTATAGCAACAGAGAACTAGAAGTCTTGGAACAAGCTCATGAGCCAGCTCCTCATTTCAGCTGCAAGAATAAAAGAAGGAAAGGATTTTTCTCACTCTGCACCTGACAAATGTGGGTTTTGCTTGATTGCTGGTGCATAGTATTTGTCAGGTTTCCTTCAGAGGTGTAAAAGAAACCAATCTACTGCATTTTGCTTCCATGAGGTACAGTCCATTGCTACTAGGCTACACTTCAGCTTTTTGTTCCTAATTATCTCTCTCCTGATTCTTCAAAATAGTTTCTTTAGCTTTAACAGAGTACTTTCCCCAAGAACAGGGGTGATGTTCCATTCTTTTCACTGTAATGCTGAATTCTTTATGTACCACTTTCACACCAATCACTAACCTCTTATCCTCCAGCACTCCCTTTATAAATGTATTGCTGGTTTATCTCACTTGATGCTACACCCTCTTTCCTTCAAGACAGAAGGAAAACAGCCAACTACTTCTGTTCCCCAGCTTCTGCACAAGGGGTGGGATGAGGAAGAGAGCACAAAGTTTCTGCCCTGTCCTTATCTATCGGGGGAAAAAAAGAATCACACCAGTGAAGGATGCCTGTGTGTCCCAAGCTCAAAATCCTAATAATCTGAGTACCTCTGATGCCCTGTGAAGGCTGACCCAGAGCAGAGGCTGGGCAGAGCTAAAGAACAAAGCAGGGATTGATTCAAAGGATCTCCTCCATGGATCCACCTTGGGCAGCACCAGAGCCCAGCCAGGGCTGCAGCCAAGAGGAACCAAAATGGTCCCAAAATGCACGAGCGCTCCCGGGGGCTCTCACTGGGATCAGCTCTGCTCCATTTGCACCTTGCAGTTCATTGTCCCATTCCAGCTTTAGCCCAGGCACTCCCATCCTGCTTGTTTTTCTCTCTCCAGCCCACGCTGTTTGTGCTCCTGGGCCTGAGCTTTGGATCATTTGTCCTTGGTGCCCAGCTGGAGCAGGAATTGTTTTGTCTCCCTGCTCTGTGCAGAGAGCTCCCCATCCCCTCATGTGAAGCTCAGAAGTGCACACTGAAGCAGCACAGAATGTGAAAAACAGAAAAGCTGAAACCTGAGGCATCACCTCCATAAATAATGGAGAGTTTTGAGCAATTTCAGCCCTGCCTCTTCCTCCTCTTCTACCTTTCTCCCTCCCATTCCAGGGCCAGCAAGAGTCACAGCTGTTGGGTGAGAAAGAAGGGTGAATTCTCAGTCCCACAGAGCTGTGGCCATGGCAGTGCTCTCTCCCAGGACAGGAGGACTTGGTGCAAGATCAGAGACCTCAGAGATGTCCTGTGGAACCATCAGGACCACTGATGGTTCTGAGCACTCCTGGCAGCTCTAACCATTTTCTAGCACTTAAATGTGAGTGCACCCATCCCCAGAGCAGTCAGGCTCCTCCTGAGCACCACCAGCACCTCTCCAATCTGCCTTGCAGCACACGAGGTCCACTTCTGGATGGCTTACCCAAAAATATGGAACACAGGGAAAAAAAATCCCCCCTAGAGAGAGATCAGCACCCCAAAAGTGCCTTTACTAGAGGTGCAACACGTTGCATGCAAAGCCTGTGAGGTGAAGGCATCTCCACTCAAGTGAAAAACCCAAAAAGCAAATCCACAACCACAACCTATCACTGGAAAACCACAAAGCACAATGACAATACATTTCAGTGTTAAACATGACTGTTACAGCATGTGTCTTTAAACAGATAGCACAGCAGCTCTCCAGCAAATAGAAACCAAAAGAGGAAAAGACAGTTACAGTCAATTCTTGTTTTATAAAATTTTACCTAAGGGAGTTCCCAGTACTCATGAACTGAGAAAGCCCAGACTAAAGAACCAAGATCTGTTATTAAAATCCTCACTTCTGAAGTTTCTAACTTTGTTCCATATGTAATTGTGTACATGCAGGATGGCAAACAGGAGGGCACTAGCATTTTTGAAGAAGGAAAATGTAATTATCTGAACTAATTCAATGTCCTCTTAAACCTCAGTATTTTTAATTAAAAGAAGAAGGAAAGTGAATGAAAAACTTTTTGATGCTGTTGTGCTATTAAAGTTGGATTTTTAATCACACCAATTATTTCTAAGAAACACATCATTACACACTTTAAATTAATTTCTAGTTAACAGCTTTGGGTGATTAAGTCTTAAGCATATCTCACATCACAAGCAGGGGAGAATGACAGTTTGATATGTTACATAATATGACACAGATGACACAGGCTGCTCGTTACTTAAGACTTTCATAATTTTATTTTTTCTTACTAAAAAAAAAAAAAAAATTCCACTGTTCTCGCCACTTAAGCAGAATGAGACTCCAGATTAGAGCCATTCACTCAGAAGTGTTCCAGTTTGAGGTGAGGTCTTGCACAACATCCAGTGGCACAGCCTGCCTGACAGGACTTGTGTGGGACAGCAGCTGCCAAAGCCCACAGCTTTCCAGGTTGTCAACTTCCAGCCACAGGTATTTACCAACTAATTAAATGGTCCTCTCGCATCCCTGTCTAATTGGGACTTGATGTGAGCTAAGCACAGCACAATTACAGCGCACAACACTGGGTGATGCACTCATCTCCTACTTTTTAAGCCAGTCTAAGATGCTAAAGGTCTGTGTAACCTCTGGTTCAACTCCGAGAAACTCTGCCAGAATTCCAGCACGTGTTTGTATCCTCTTTGCAACCCTACAAAAACCTGCTTCGGGAACACCAAGGCCTAAATGGTATGATTTTATTTTTAATAATTTATTTCTATTTTATTACTTTATAATTTTGAAATTTTAGCTTTTTAAAGGTAGCTCTGTAAGTTCTACGAAGCCATTTATTATCACAAGCTAGGTGAATTACTCTGGGAAAATACAGCTTGCACCCAAAGGTATACTAGGAAAACACCTTTGCTGGAAGGATTGGACTCCATTCAAGAATATATCAACTCCAGTGTAATATAAACAATACAGAAGAATATTTTCATGGGTACCACATAGTTATTGAGAGCTTGATTTTGGAATCTAGCCCATTTTTAGTGAAGCAATAACTTGTTTATTTCATTTGAGTTTATTAGAAGTTCCTACTTCTGAAAGAATTGTTCCTTCTCTGTTACAATTACATGCCATGGCCTCAGAAAAACCATGGAGCTGCCAAAAATCTGCCATTTTTAAAAACAACAGCCAGGGAATATACAGAGTATCAGGTTAAAAAGTTTACCTTCCAATTAAGCATCAGAAATGCAGTCCATCCCCCATTTTCCTGCTTTGCATTCCAGACCTGAACTTCCTTACAAGCCTTGGCACAGCTCTTGTTAAATAGTTGAGTTCAGGTAAGAAATTCCAAGCTACTAAAAGCAGTTATGCTAGTCAGGGTATAGACACCAGTATTATGCAGTGCTTTCTCATCAGGAACTGAAATAAGGAAGAGCTGGAGTGACTTCTGGAAAAAGAACATTTTTTAAAATACAAGTTAAATGGACTGGACATGAAAAAGGAGGTCCCTTGCTCTGGCTATGTCATCTGAGGGGAAATACTTTCATTTAGCATACAGGTAAAATTATTAAAGTAAACAGAACTTTTCACTTAGTATATGAATAAAATTATTAATCAAGTAAACAGAACTAATTATGTAGGACTTTTCCTCCCTCTTGGTATAACATGAATATCTGAAGCTTTGAAAAAGTGAGTAGTGAGTCATGAGGAGCCTAAAACAATCTTATCACACACAGAGAGACATTGCTAAGTAGGGCATGCACTGCCAAATGCTGAAGATTCTACCCTGAGAAGTTTTCACATGTTTATCTTGGATCATTATCTTTCCTTTTTCTCCAGTGTGTTAAGGATAGCAGAACTTCCAAAGACCCCCAGGTAAGTCCAAATTATGAAACTAATCATTGCAAAAATACTCAATTATTGCTTAGCTAGCCAAAAAAACTTCACAAATGTAGTACAGACTTCCTTCTTTTAAATTAGTCGATACTACATTGTGATCAAACATCCCATTCCCCAACTACACTTACACACAAGTCAGAAGAAATGAAAGGAAAAAAGAAAAGCAAAGTAATTATGCAGCAAGAGTTGTGTATGTCCATTAATACATTAATTCCAGCAAACAATTATACAGTAATTTTCAAATTAGGCACTCTGCTTACTTTGCATTTTCAAGGTCAGTGACTTAGTGATGGCAATGAACACTGATTTAAAAATAGACACTGACACGGAACAGTTTTTAGATTTTAGACCCCTAATGAAAATAATCATTGATTTCAGAAGAAAGCCACTGACTAAACTCAAGGAGATCTACACGATGAGAAGTTGTGCTTGGCCATGTCAGTGCCATGTTGGGAGCTCAAGGATTATTTTGACGTGTCAGTAGGTATCTACAGGATGTGACAGGGAACATGGAAAGCCTGACAGTTCAAGGAGTCAGAGTCATCTTTCTCAAAAAAAATCTACCTTCACAGAGCACCTGAAAACACAAAAATATCTGGAGATACTGAGCTTTTTAGGCAAGAAGGGGAAACTACCATGAAGAGGCAAAAAGGGGGAAGTAAGCACCAATCATTTAAAAAAAGCTGCAATCAGCACCCATGGCTTTCCCAAGCTCAGATAAGCATTTTTAAGGCATTTAAAGTATATTATAATCCTTGGATTGCAAATTTATCTGTTCTCCCTTATAAACTTATCAAATAACACAAGGTTTATTTTAAGAGGTGGAACAGGTTGGGAAGATGATTGTTCAGTACAAATACACTACCAAGTTACTTTTCTGTGAATGCTCAGGAAAAGACAGAAGCTTTGGAGAGAAAGTTGTTCTTCTCCTTGCAATAAACAAACAACCTTTTGTTGTTTGGAACCTTTTGTTCCAAGCCTTGTCCTCTGTGCCCTGGCACAGTCCCACGGGCTCCTCAGCTGGGCCTCCACCATCAAAATGGTATCTGTGTATTTCCATGGATACTGACTCATGAAAACACATTTCCTGCTAAAAAAGATACCTTAAAAATGTTAAGAAGAAAAATGAATTCACAGGTTTTTCCTTCTTTTACCTCTTTCATCCAGAAAGGATAGACAGTCACTCTTTATCCCTTAACAAGAAGCAGGAAGACAAATCCTCCATCTACAGGACAAAGAAGCTGAGCCTGAAAGCCAAATATACACTTTGGGAAATGAAAATAGAAACTCCTGAACTATCCTGCACTCCTCTTCACCTGCATCCACATCAATACTATTTTGTAAGGCATGAATCTCTCAACAGCTGCCTTTGTGTATCCTTTATTCCTGAGGTTTTCCTAGGAGGCTGAACTGACAGCCCAACTTTTCTGGACCAACCTTCTATGGATTTCTTTTCTTTCAAGGTAAAGAAGCCTCTCAGGATCATGTTGAGAGATCTTGCACAGAAATTTGAACAGGGAAAATGGAATTATTCCACTCCACAAATAAGCAAAGCAAGCAAAGGGAATGAAACCGAAGTCTACCAGGCAGGTAGGTTACTTAATGAAGTTATTTTTTAATTTGTTCAAACAAAAAGGGAAAAAAAAAAAAAAAGAAGGATTTGGAGATTACACAACGGGTAATGAAATTAAGATATCTGTCTTATTAAAAGTAGACACAAACACCTAATTTTTCTCTCTAAAACAAAATTAGGAACAACAGAAAAGATAACAGAAATGATAATATTGTCTCTGCTGCTAATCAAAATGACTTTAGGATTATTTTGTCAAATTTAATATTTTTCATGTGCACGCATTAAAATATGGGTTTTTAGAAAACCAGGAAATTACCCACAAAAATCAAGATATGTTTCTCTCTTTTTCCAGGAAGCATCTAATCTGTATGACACAAAGTCAGCTTGCGGCCTTCGCCCTGCACATAAATTTCTGCCAAGCAATTACTTGAAAGTCACCTTAAAGTTATTCCTTTCTCATATTTACCAGCAGACAAGAACAGTTATACGAATTTATGCTGGAGGTAAGGGCTTGGTTCCATTTGTTTTTTCTTCAAGTATGACACATGAGGAAAAAAAAAAAAAAAAAAAAAAAAAAGATGGACATAATTAAAACAATTAATAGGAAATCTGAAGAACAGAGCTATGGGTTATTTTATGGCCTGTGTCTCAAATCAGATCATTACTTGAATTGTTTTTTGATACTGCAGGGTGTAGAAAATGCTTTCTGTGTAAGAAACCACTTTGAGAAACCATTTCTCAAAGATCACAAATGGTATTATTTAGAGTGATTTTCCTTGTTACGATTTAATTACTGTTAAATAACACCATTTCTTTTGCAGAATTTCAAGACATTTTTGAGGAGACCTTAAACTAAATGAAAGCTCTGCAAGCAGACAATTTTAGTATTGCATATGTAGGAGTTTAATTTCTGGTATGCTTTCTCTTCATTTATAAACTCTTACTCTAAAAATAAAATCCAAATATTCGAAAATATTTCTAATTCTTACGACACTGAACTCTACGACAAACAAATACACCCTAAAAACCAACCTGCACATACATACACCCCTAAACACCAACCTTTTTTGCTAAAACTTCTTTTACTAACTTGACACGTTATAAACGTTATGTTGACCAACAAGAGCAGAAGTTGTTGAAGGCTTACACAAGGGGCCAGCTAAAATCCTCAAACTCCACAAAACTCCCCAAAACCTTCAGCCACAGGCTGAAGCAGGCTCTGAGCAGATAAAATCACTCAGCAGTTCAGATGCCAGGCTCTTGCTGCTGCTGACACACAAGTTCATAAGCTTGCAACTCAGCAGGAATGATTTTCACAGTGGCCAGAAAGGACACAGCTTCGGCCACCTGACAGCATTCTTGCCCAGTTTCAAACTTTTAACCTGGGTTGAGGGGATTCTGGAGCTGAGCACTCAAACACTGGCTCTGTACAAGAGCTAGAACCAGGATGCTCTCAGATAAACTGCCAGAGAGCTTCAGCACAGAACCTGCCAGCTAACTCTACGTAAATTGCACTGCAAAAGCTTCATTTCAGTCTGTTAAACTTGTGCTGAACAGGAACCCAGAAAAGCCAGCTACTGACCTGGTCTGCTGTCAAGTATAAAGTGTGTGACCTGTAAGTTTAATATAACTGTACAACCAGGAGAGGAGGCTCCTGGTTCTGCTGCCCAGCCCGGGAGCCACCTCTAGTGCAGGATGCCAATGGAAATGTCACCGAGGCCAAATTCCTCCCGGGACAGCAGCACTCCCACTGGGAGCATCATATGTTTGTGGCAAAACCTGAGGCTGTGCATCCCCAAACAGGCAGCAGAAGGAGGGGTGGCTCCTCCAGCCACCAGGAAAAACCTCCTGACAGCAAACGGTGCACAGCAAGTCTTACTTCTAGGAAAATGCATGCAGGAATGGTTGAGATAGCATGAAACAGGTCCTGCAGCTTCACTGCTCTGACTCCACACCTAAAGAAGAGTAAATCTTATTTCTGTGCAGTTTCTTGGATGTAAGTACCCAACCCTTAATTCTACATGGCTCAGAAGAGGTTTTGTTGTCTTTTGTTTCTTATGATGACTCAGGTTTCAGCTTTTCTGTTTTTCACATTCTGTGCTGCTTTGGTGTGAGGGTCTGAGCTTCATATTATGGGATGGGGAGCTCTGTGCACAGAGCAGGGAGACAAAACAATTCCTGCTCCAGCTGGGCACCAAGGACAAATGACCCAAAGCTCAGGCCCAGGAGCACAAACAGCGTGGGCTGGAGAGAGAAAAACAAGCAGGATGGGAGTGCCTGGGCTAAAGCTGGAATGGGACAATGAACTGCAAGGTGCAAATGGAGCAGAACTTACAAAAATGTGAGATTTCGTGACCAAGCTTTTGCTTCCATCTTGGGTGCACCCAGGCACTGCCAGGGTGTGGCCTTTGCAGGCACTTCAATAAATATCCACTTTATTCCTCTTAACTCCATCTAGCCTCTGTTTCAGCTCCTTAAGGCATCACTTAGGTCAACTTCAGTGAATAAATATTAATTAAATGGTCAGTAAACACTCCCCTTTAGAGGGCAAGCACGGAGATAGAGGAGTGCTCTCAATGTGCTGCCCCAGGAGGTAAAGAGCAAAGAATTCAGGTGTTCCTTTGATGCAAACCAAGCCCAGTGCATTTAGAAAGAAGGCACAGCTTCTTTCTTTTTTCCTCTGGAAAGCAGAATTAAAGAAGATACCGTGTCATTTTGTAATCAATGAAACAAGATTATTGAGGAACTCATTACTGACTTTTCCTCTCAGCTGGAGCAATCATGGCCAGCTGCTTTGGTTACTCATGGAGAAAGTGAAAACTTTCAACCATAAGAAGAATCTGACACCTAAGCTATTAATAGATGTTCTTTAATGCCAAATGTCAAATGAAAAACTGCTTTAAAATTATGGGGCCACTGTAGAATATTAAAATGTGCATTTCTTCAGGTCTTCAGTGTTTTACAGTGGGAAGTCAAAGGCAGAGCTTCATCTGTGATGAAAAGGAATTGCTCTTCACTGACCTTCAAACTGACTCACCACTACTGCTACTTGTCTGAAAGCTAGCAAGCAGTTCTACAACACTGGTTTTAACATGTTCAATAAATATCTGCTCTCTGTATTGGGTGGAACAAATCAGTCATTAAGGATTTTTAACTTATTAGTGATGACATAGTACTTAACTGTGGGAAAAAAATTAAGGAATATATGGAAATCATTGCCTACTTGATTTTTGTTATTTCTCATTTTCTTTTTCTTTGGCATCCACTTCTATTGCAATTATTTAACAAAAAAGACTTTGTCTTATAAGTATTTGCAAATTGTCTCACATTTTTTTAAAGGAAGTAGAAAAGCAAGCTGCAAGAGACCTAAACCAGAATGATTTAGAGTAGCCAATCTTTTTACTCTAAAGGTTGTAAAAGAGTTTATATACATCTTATTTATATTTAAGAGTTTATTTATATATCTTTATTTGTATATTACATACACAGACACATATATACACATATCTGCATTGTGTAGGTGCAGCACTGCAATGCCACACAACCTCCAGCCAAATTTAGCTAGCTAAGCTGAGCACTAACTAAACTTTATTCTTGGTCTCTGACAAGAAAGAATAATTTTTAAAAAGAGGTAACTTTCAGTCCATTTTCCTAACTTAGGAATATTTTTTTTTCTCAATTAATCATTTAGACATTATAAATTGGTCCTGGGCACCCAAAAGAAGGAGCATTTCTATGGTCCCATGAGCATATGCTTTATGTCAAGAAAACTATATTTTTATAAAAAATACAGCCCCATAAAAAGAAAATAGCTGAAATATAGCCCTAAGACAGAACAAATCATAAAGAAGTTAGTGCATGTGTTAAGCCTGTAGAACCAAAGCATAAAAATAATATTCTTCTGACATTGTGAATGAATGTCACTTTCATATTTTTGTGGGAAAATTTACATGGACACTTTGAAGGCAATTTGTGTCTCATGTATGTGGCTGCCATTCTCCTGTTTTTTAGTATATTTACAGAACTTGGTAAAGATAGTTTTGGCTGTTCAAATGGGATTTGTTCAAATGGCATTACCTTGGCATACTGATATTAGTTTTGAGAGAATGTTTCTGCTCAGCTGGGAAACAACTGATCCACCTTTTGCTATTTAAGGTATTATATTTAGATATTATGTGACTAAACCAAAGAATAAAAGAATTTTGAGAAGTATTGCCTATAACATGATAGTTTGACTTTTTTTGAGTAGTGTTTTAACTCTCAGAGCCAATCCTTCTTTGTAGGCACATGGAAAGCTGCCCATGAATGTTGGCCAAAGCTCGACCAGACCTCACTATCACTGCAAACAAATAATTGACAAGAAGGGAACTTGTTTATCTTCAAAAAAAATTCATAGTGTCGACCAAAAGAACTAAAAATTATGTCAACTTTGGTACTTTCTGTATTATCTGTCATGGTAAATGTAAAGGGTTTTGCCATTAAAACATGCTAGAGTTTTGTATCAAATTGATCGCATTTATAAAATTAACTTCAGCCTATATGAACCAGAAGGAAGGCTTTTACAGATGACACACAGTTTTATTTCCCCTGAAAAAAACATTGGGCCTTCTAGCTAAACTATAAATAACACTGTATTTTATGACTAGCTAAATCATTAATCAAGGTGAGTATGGGAAAGCCAAGGGATCTCAGTTTACCTGGTGGCTCATTGCCCAGCAACCACTGCCCATAATTGTTTTTAGCAGCAGCTCGGTGCTCCTGGAGACTCTGGGCTCTCAGGATGTTCTTTTCCTGCAGCAGGGCAGGGAAAACAGAAGAATCCAAACAAAACACTGGCAGCCACATTTCAGGCACGTCCATGCCCAGTTTCACTGGCTGCAGCTCCATCACTTTGTCACTTTGAGAACCCCAGCCTAACTACAAGTGGGAATCTGCATCTTGAGAGCCCAAATCTGGTCTTTGGACTCAGGGAAGCAGATCTATTTGATGTGCTAAAAATAAGCTTTTTAAAAAGGAATTGACTGTATTTATGAAGTTATTTTATATGATGGTGAGAACTAGAAGATTAATATATATTTCAATTTAATTTAACCTTGTAAAACAGCACAGAAATGTTCCAGACCACAGAAATCAGTTTATTCCTAATATACTTCCTGCTGTTCACAGTCTACCTTTGCACTGCAAAACCATTAACTTCTGGACATTCTCTTTTTCCTACATTCTCTACTTATGCCTCAGACACCTTTACTTTTTATTATTTTAATAAATTTATTTTCCTGATTTGGTTCCTAGTCACCAGCACCCTGTTCACTTTTCACACATACCTACATTGCTCTCCAATAATCCTATCCAATGCATTATCCCAATAAATAAAATCCCAATAACTGAGGTTCTCAGCCACGATTCAGAAACTACATTTTCCCCAGTGCTGTGATTTAAGATCTCTTGGATGCTCCCATCAAAACATTGGCAGAAATCCAGACAAAGAAAGCCAGACTTCTGCCCAGTCTAACTTACCCTGATTTTTGGCAAAATGGATGATAAAGATAAAATCATCCAACATTTTAACTACTGGTGACAGGCTTGAGTTCTGGAGTGTAAAAGCTGTAGGTGTGTCTCCACTGAAATCACCTTCTACAGTTCAATCTTTTTAAACTTTTTACAGTTCAGACTTTTTAAACAGAAGTTTCTGGAAGCCAAGATCCCAGTCAAATTGACTACAGAGGAAGGGTGGCTGAACATTTCTGCAATAGATTCCTTTCTGTCGGAAAGAAAACTGCATGCAAAAATTTACCAGGTTAAATAGAAAAGCCACTTTAGCATCTTATTAACTGCAGGAAAGATCCCTGACTTAAAGGGCTGAAAGAAGTTGAAGGAATTCATTTCATGCCAGATTTGCCTTGCCATGATACTTTCAGTAGCTTGCCACAAAAATGGAAATTAAAATTACAGCCTCGATCAAGATTCAACTGCAATTTTAACACAGCAGCAAATAAATGATTTATTGCCAAATAAACCCCCGGGGTAACAAAAGTCTGATCCTCAGTGCATTTGATACTCTTGCATTTCACTTTCTCTAGGCATGACAGACACACTTTTGGGTACAGAGCCCAGACTGAATATTTTGGGGTATGGAGAGCTCTAGAGACTGCAAACCAAGCAGAGATAAAGTAATTCCTACCCATAGCCACAAATATATAAAAATAATGATATAAATGTATCCATATAATATTTATATTTAATAATAACATATTTAATTCATTTAATTATATTTATATTAAATATAAATATCTTCAGAGTTGCAAAGCCTTTATCAGAAAGGAGAAGCTGGATTTTAGCTGAAGCAGCCAAACCAGAGACTCTTTTTTTTAGACCCAGGTAAGTGCACATCCCACCCTAGAAAAAGACCCTAAAAAAGGGAACAAATTAGCCAGAGTGAGCTACACCCCAGCAGAGGCAGCCAAAGGGGGAGATTCAAACAAGAAGAAAACTTCCTGTGAGTCTGGCCAGGATTTCTCTGCCTTGTGCAGTTTGCTCCAGCCTTCTCTCTTTCTCAGTCTCCACCTCATTTTCACTTCCCACCTATGTTATCCTCCCTGTTGTCCCACTTCCAGCATCTTCTTGTGCTCAGTGTTTTTTTTTTTTTCCTGGTTTTGTCTAATTTAGCTTATATTTTAAGTTCCTCTTCCTCCAAACCAAACAAAACATCAATAATGGCATTAATATGGCATTTGGTGTTGATTTCGTAATTTTTTTTTTTTTGTACCTTATGTGTTCATTCTCTGCCAGGTGTCTGCAAAGAGCAAAGATCATCTGCTTGTTGTATTTGTATATTTATGAGTGCCTACCACCAGTCCCTGGCTGACCACACCATTAGAACCTAATAAAAACATAATAAAAATAAAATAAATTTAATAAAAAATAATAAAAATAATAAAAAAATATAATAAAACATAATAAAAAATAGCATTGTGGTGAAACACTTGAGTGCAGAGAGATACTGCACATTGCTGCCTGTGAAGCTCCAGCACTAAATGATTCCTGGAGAGATCAGAGTTGGGACACACAGGATATTTTCCATTTATGCTGCAGTCATTTAGCCCCATTGCTAAATCCATATTTGTCTCTACAGACACCAAGGCTGTAACAAACACTGGCAATATCCTGACATTAACTGAGAGCAGGTGACCAGCTCAGCACAAGGAAGAAAAGCCAGTGGAAAACGGAATATTGGCTACTTTTGGTAGTTAGGGGTCAGATTATCTGTCCTGCTGTGGGATCTCTGAGATGAGATACAAGATTTAGGGTCCAGCTGTCACAAGGAATCAGAGTGTTTTTGAAGATGTCAGCTATCAACCCTGACCTAGCAAAATCCTGCCCTGATAAATAATTAATCTTTACTTAATTTAATGGTAATAGATATTCTATTTGGATAAAACGTTTTTTTTTTTACATTTTTCCAAAATAAACTTTCGGTTCTGAGGGCTTGGGCAGCTATTGTGTTTCATTCCTGAAAGCATGGTGCAGTTAAATAAAACATGGATGATCTGTATAAACACAGTTGTTAAAGTTCTTTGGGATGTCTTAGGCATGGAACCAGTCCATACATGCACAGCAGGACTCCCCAGGATTTCAGAATGGGAACTTAAAACACTGATCTGAAATACCAAATATCTTTAAAATATCATTGTCATTTCAAGCAATTCTTAAACCTGAGAAAATTAACTTACCCTAATTATGGTTAGATTTTTCAGCCTAAAATCATCACTGGTTAGTGACTCAACTAATGAGTGTTTTTATGATTTATTAGTTAAAGCAGAAGATTATGAATTTAAATTCCACTCCTGATTAACTACATTGGAAATTTTATACATGACTTGTCATTTTAAAATAATGGTATCTTAGAGTTTAATTAAGACATGCAAGAATTCTGAGTAACTTGAGGTGGAGGATTCAACATTATTATTACAAATGATAAGGAAAATACCTCACAGTATTGCTATTATTAATGTTACCAATATGAGATTTAGGGTAAGGTGGCAGCAATCAAACTCAGAACAAGATGTTGCCCACTGAAGAAGAATTTATCTGCCCTAGTGCAGGAATTACTGTGCAAAGTATGACCTGCATTGCACAGGGGGTCAGATTAAGTAATCACAATAGTTTCTGCACTCTAAAATCCTGTAATATTTCAGGCTGAAAAGAAGTTAAATACAAAGCTCTACTCGCTTCTTTCTTCTGAGTATAAACTATATGAGTGCCATTCAACTATATAAACACATTCATTGGGTTTTCAGTAGGCTTCCTTTCTAAGGAAAGAAATTACATACTTTTGAGCTCTTGAGTGAACTACAGTGTTTTATGCCTTTAATTCAACACTCTTAGGGCTTACAGTTCATTGAAATTCAAAATCATGGCTACAAACTGAGTTCACAAAGAAAATGTTGACCTTCCTATATAGCAAATGCCTTTTCGGTCTCCTTTTTTTTTTTTTTTTTTTTTTTATTTTAATAAAGAAACACTAATGAAGCTAAAGGAGGTAAAAGATTTGACCTTCCTATTAAAATAACAAATGTAATATAATTCACATATTACAGCATGTTGGCTGCTGCTCATGAAATAAAATACTGCAACAGAAAGAGCATATTGTTTCCACACATCGAAAATATGCAAATGAGACAAGTATTCAATATTCACTTGAAAGCGAGAAAATGTACCAGACTACCAATGGTATTTAGGAAAGCAAACTGGTTGAACATGATTATTTGAATTTAAAAAATGGGTATGGGATTCCCCTCTCTTTGCTTCTTGCCATATATGGTGTCTGTGGAATATCCACAGGGCAAATTATTCACTACCTTTTTCAAGATGAAAAGCTACTGATTGGCACCAGACATCAAGAGGGATTTTGGCATTAGAATAGATTTACACTTGATGACATGTCAAAGGCTTGAAACAAAAACTACAGAATTTACTCATGAATGCCGAAGGCAAGGCACTTATTCAATAGTAGCTCAATGCACATCTTTCCAAGGATGGCATTCAACCACCCCAAGAACAAAATACAGCAAACAAAACATGGTTATACTTGGAAATGAATGTGCTTGACTAGACTGAACAAAATAACAGCCAGCATTACCTGTTGCCAGCTGTCAGTGAAGAATAAAGAACTGTAACATCCTTGTAAGAAAGAGGGAAACAGAATCCAAGCTCATAATGAAAATACAGCAGTTAGAGGGATGAAGCAGGATCAGCAGCACTATGTGTGGGCATGATAACTCCCTGCTGGCCCTTTAAGAGTGGGTCCTCACTTCTCTTCTCCCACTAATACTTGAAAATAAAGAAAAACTGATCAGGAGAGTAGGCACAAAGTGTCCTCTACACAGGTGTGAGAACATATGACATTTCCCCAAATTTTGCCATTTCTTCTTCAGCCTCCGTCGTGATTATTTTAAAAATAATTTCATTATTAGCATTAGAGCAAAGGGCTTGTAAAATACAGTTAAAAGTGTTAAAAATATAGTTAAAAGCGACAATATCGCAATTATTTTGGCACAGCCAGTTTAGTGACCACCGAACATTCCCCTGCTTATCTTAATAGAATAAAAATGCAGGTATCTCATTTCCATGCTGGATGTGTGGGAAAGACCATCCAAAAGAGGTTTGGCACCTGTGAGCAGTGAAAAGAACGTGCACAGTGGAAGCCAGAAATAGCAGGAAATGTGAGAAGCGCAAGGGAACAGCCCTCACCCATACCACACCCATGGAAAATAGACATCACTTCAGCTCACTTTGCATTATTTTGCACCCCTGTCCTGTCTCATCTCACAAAAAAAAAGTTAAAGGACTGCTTTGTGCAGATAAGGTATCCAAAGTGAGGAGCAGAGTTTACCTGAAGGACCTGCAACTTTAATTAAATGCAAAGAGTAACTTGCATAAAATCAGAAAAACGTAAGGAAAGTTTGTATTTGGTTTTTCCCTACCACAGCAGATTCAAAGTGCAGGTCAACATATTTTTTTAAGAATTATATTTTGAAGTCACTTTGGATACAAAGCAAATGCATTAGGAAGAGTCTGCTATTTTAAAACAATATAAAGAGTTATTCTGGTTTTTCTTTTGATAAGACCGTGTTAAGAAGGACACTACATGCTCCTAAAAGAAGCAGTCAATTATCTAATGGATTTTCAAATACATAATTACTGTTTATTTAAAGCACCATTAATGGCTGAACATATTGTAAATTGTATCAAAAATCAAAATTCACCTGTTAGTCAGGATCTGCTAGAATGACCTACTACTCATAGGAGATAATTAGTCGACTTTTCTAATGAAGATATTGAAAAAATGGCAGTATGAAGCAGCCATCATACTTTTAAGATGCTCAGTAATTATAAATACAGACAGCTCCTTTAGGTGAGTACAAATGACAGGTGAACTCCTTGGAAATTTGGTACAGTTTATAGATGCAAATCCCTTCAAGAAAATTGTTTCAAGATACCCCACCTCCTCCTCCTCCTCCTCCTCCTAGGGTCTCTTCTCAAAGACAGTGAAAGAAATGTTTCATCTTCAAAATGTATCACACATTTCATATTAGATGCTGAATAGTCCCAGAAACAGCCAAGAAATCAAAAACTTGACAAAATACAGATTCATGAAGAGTGTCCGTGGCGTATATGAAAAATATCCTGGATCAGCATTTTGGTTCAGGTGGCTCTGCCATCACCAGCCTCTTTTTTTTTTTTTTTTTTTTTTTTTTGAGGGAAAAAAGCTCAATTTTCAAGAACAATCATTAACTTTAATGCTTACTGTAACAGACATCCAGAGCGAGGTAACAACTGAAATTTAATGCATGTGGGAAGGTGAGAAAATCCTTAACGGATTGCTAAAACCACACCTTTTAGCACCTCTCAGATGACTGGTGCTCAGTTCCAAAAGCAGCATCTCCCTTTTCCTGCCTACTGGGATGCTCCCAGCTGGACTTCTGGGCTATAATTAATGCCTTCTATATGTTAAAGAAATCAAAGAACAAAGCAAATTGCAAATTGTGCAATTTAGCATCACTTTAGTACTGCAACGAACAGCAAGGAAAACCCCCCTAAAAGAATAAATAAATTATGAACTCTGCTGCTTTCCCCAAACTTTTTATTAAATTATCTTCAATTATTTGTAACTGGAAGTATGGTTTTGGCTGAGATCTGAGAGGATGCTCTTCCACAGTACTATGAGGTTTCTATGGTAGCAATTTATCATGGAGCAGCAAAATTATTACAGATCACTAACCAGCACATATAGGTGGGTCATAAAAAATAGAGTTTCATTGAGATTTTTATAATATATGGTAACTCACACATGCATGAATTATTCTGTCAGCTTTTAAATTGACTATGTATAGCTGCATGATCATCTCTGTTTGTGTAAAGATTCACCCAGGATCAAAACACAAAACATTTATGTGAAAGAAATTTTAATTTTATTTTGAATATATAATTAATACTTTCTAAGCTCGTTCAGCAATACATATACATATATATATGCTGTATTTCCCTTATGAAGGGGCAAAATTTCCTCTTGGAAATTAAGTATCTCTGTAGTTTGCACATTAACAGGGATGTAGGTAATTATTTATCTGAATTTTAACAAATGATTGAAAAAAAGTAATTTCACAGCCCCCATTCTGTTTTGGTTATCTCTGAACTAGTAAAAAAGACATTTTAATCTGCTTTTCTTCATGTCAGATTATAGACAATTGGTCTCAGACTGCTTAAATGGCTGGAGCAGTGGAGAACCCCAACAGAACAAACCAAGTGAAGCAATTAAAACATCTCAGACTGCTGTGGAAATGAAAGACTAGAAACTTTTCTTCTAATTGCATAAGCACAACCCAAAAATGTACAGAACAACAAATGCAGTCCATGGTTATAATGCATTAATGGAAATGGCTAAAGTTTAATGGCCCAGATTGCTTTTAAGTCATTTTATCATATCATTATTTCATGTCAAGGGTAAAACCAGTTGTGAAAGGTCTCTTGAATGAATAAAGGTTTATCAGCCAGAGCAGCAAAATGGATCTGAATTTTTAAATACAGAGCTCTGAAATTTGGTGTGAAGATGTCATAGCTAAGAAACACTTCATCCTTATGTACTACAAAGCAGAAATTTAAGGGGATACCTGGAAAAAAAAGGACTCACCTGAGTGGGACCCATTTCTGACAAGAAGTCAACTGAGAACCCCAGATGATGAGGAGACAGAATGAGGTGTAGGGAACCACCTTTTCCACTTGGAAATAATTGGACAACATTTTCTCAACATCACCCAGAGCTGGATGACCACAAATTACAGGTGAGTTTGAAAATGTGATTTACAGTCAAAGCCACTGTAATGCAACCACCTCCTTGCATATTTCTATGTCTTTATGTATTTTTTTTTTAAATCACCTAGGGATCTCAACCATCCTTTTAGTTAATGTTAGGAATAGAACATCTTCATGTTAGAATGCTAAAAGCTGTGTATGAGCTACTTGGAACTGTTATTTTACATCAACTTTTCATTTCCAATAGCCACCACCCGTAATTCTCTCGTACAAAATGATTTATTTTGTATATACTTCAAATACTGAACATCTGATTATTTGTACTACTTATCAACCTGATGAGATAAGCTTCAACATTCAGGCTTGGCAGATTTTTGCATTATTACAGTTACACTGTTAAAAACATGGCTCATGTAAAACTTCACAAAGTACTGCAGCTCTCTAGCAAAGTGGACTTCAAATCAGGCTATACATATTTGCACACAGGTCAGAATTTAGTGAGAAAACTCCCTTTTTTCAATTATAAAGCTGCTTCCTTTTTTCACAGCAATAATTCAGTGTGATGGGCTCAGTCTGATTGATGGTGGTGGGGAAATTGGTGATGGAAATCCACATTTGGTGGAAGTGCATTTGATGGCTCCCTCTTTTTAAGATAAGACTGAAAATCCACCAACAAAATGAAAAACAAAGCCTCTGCCTATTTTAATAGCTTACACTGAACATTTTTATACACAATTTGGAAGCCATCTCTCAATTTTAAAAAATGAATAAAGCAAATTGAATGAATAGATGCATAAAAAGTGTTTCGATGTCACTTGCACTCTGCATATTTTTAAAGCCTGTTTTAAAATGTGCTGAGTCCTTGTATCCATAATTTAAGCAAGTCTATTCAGAAGAAGGCTTTTTGATGACATATTCAGAGCATAATATAAGCAAAAGCCCTACCTAATGTACATAATAGGCAAAATAATGCTGTGTACGTCCAAAATAAGTGTCTGAACTGTTTTTACCATGACTTATTCATACACTCAGTACTGCATTCATTTACTCTATGAAAACATCTATTCAAAATATTTGTTTCTCATTCTATCACCTCTCCACTGCTAAGTAAAATGAATAACACAATTATCATAAACATGCATTTAATTCATTTTGTCAGGCATAACACAGCATGTGAAGGAAAAGGTTTTCCTCTCGTGACTGCAGAGAAAGAAAAGATATTCATCATTTTGTAATGGGAATCCTGCTCATCATAAGATCACGGGAAATGATTTTAAAAATAGTTTAGTTCTGAATATTTCAGACCTCTTTGGTAGGTCTAGCTTATACTGAGAGTTTAAACTTGGCTTCTTATCTGTGTCTGTGCTGACATTTTCACTGAAACTGGACAGATTCATAGAAGGCCAAAAACGTCACAGAAACCCCACACCTGACTATAATTTCCCAGTAATTATTCCATGCTCCTTTTCCACACTGACAATATAAGTTATCCTGACAATAAAAGTTATTCTCTTTTATTTAATCAGACTTCCCTCCCTAGAAGATATTTCCCCATTAATATGGCAGAATGTCTTTGTTTCCTCCCCAACTGTAGAGACAAATGATCAGTACAACAAACTCTGGCAGTGTGCCTCACTGTGACTTGGTGCAGACAAGTCAAACTGTTTCACAGAGTACTTAAATATCTCAAAATTCAGAACAACCCCCTGAACCTATCATATCATCTACAGATAGGCTGATAGATGATATTCAACCCAAAGTCTAGTCTGTGCTGACTGCAATAACATTTTTGCTTTCCACACTTCCCAGTTTAAAAAGTGGTGGTGAAATAGCACCAGGAGACAAAAACAAAAACAAAAAAAACCAACCAACCAACCAAACAAAAAAACCCCAAAAAAACCAAGAAAAAAAGAAAAAGTCTCATTTGATTTACACATAAATTTGAAGTAGCTTGCTGGACTTTTGCAGCAATGCATCTTGGTTTAATACACTGCTAAAAGCTGAAGATGACCTTGATGTTGCTGAGTAATGTAAAAGATTCAAGATGGCCCTACGAAAGCAATATAGTAAAAATAATTAATAAATAAAAAAGGCCTTGGCAAGGGGACCACTGCAAACTTAGCTCCACAGCTATTGCTACGTGTTATGAATAGTCAGAAATCTCACATGAGGAGGAAATGTCCAGAGCAAGACAGGATGTGAGTTTCTAGCAGGAGTGAGGAAGATGTTCAGTGGGAGACACCACCAGAGAGTGCCTCAGGATGGGATGGAATGGAATTCAGAATGGAATTCAGAATGGAATTCACCTCCTCTGCTGACACATCCTCCTGAGGTGTGCAGTGCAGGCTGTAATCACATCAGGAAATTCACATCTCTCTGTGTACAAACTGTGCTAGCCACAGGAGATCAATTCTAGAACTTACTGAAGGTGAAAACCAGTCAGTGGCAGGACATAAATAAGATTTCTTCTGCAAACCTACTAAGCTCACACTTTAAACAGGCTTTTTGATACCCTCTCAGGAGGCAACAGGAGGGTCTTGGATTGCTGCCACAAAAAAAGAAGTAATAGAGACTTGAACTGCAAAGAAAGCTCTAGAGATGTGATTTGCAAAGTCTGTGATGAATGAGAAATTGTCAAATTGTTCACTCTGATGAACGGAATGAACTGTGAATGGCAGACAACTTTTTTATTTTTTTTTTTGCTAGAGAAAAATATCTGAGTGAAATGCAGAGTAAAGTGGAAGACAAAAATATAAATTTAAGGAAGAAGAGATACAGGACAAATCACTGTGTTGCAGAAAGGAAGTTTACAGCCATCATCTCATTGTATATTCCAAACCAAAGGTGTTGGGGTTGGGTACAGATCAAGTGGTTAAAAAAGCCTTAAAGTGAAAAATTTGACTGCTTATAGGACCTGGTTATTACTGGCTGCTCCTCTCATTCAGAAATACCTTCTAATATTAAAAAAGCAAGGGTGACATTGGTAACATTCTGTGTTTTCTGGATAACCTAGAAGGTATTTTGAAGAAGGAAAGCAACAGAGGGAAAATTTTTGTAATTGATACTGTTTTTTCTCTAACTAAAACCCTCAAAGGCTAGAATCTGCTCAGTTTCTACAGTCATTCAGCTCATTTTGCACATGAAAATGTTTGAGTACACAGATTTATTTTTATTACCATGTTATCTGTATCATGTTTCTTAGATGTGAGTCTAATTGGATGAAAAGTCCCTCACTTCCTTCCAGTTCAATATCCAGGCAAAACTGATCAGAGTTATTTCCTCTTCACCCACTAAGAGAATTATGAAATATACTATGAAACATGACACTAATCCACTATCTGTTTGGAATAGTAGAAATAGTAATATAGCACCCAAGGCATCCTAGAATACATATATATATATAGACACATATATACATATATTTATATGCACACACACAGAGAAATATAACCACCCTATACCCCAGAACAATTTGTTTTCTGTGCAACACAGTAAATACAGGGGAATTTCTTAATATTTAAGAAATAAATTGATTATTGATTAATTGATAAATTAATTAAAATTATTTTTTAAAATTAATTAAACTTAATTAATTAATTATTGATAAATTGCCATTGATTAGTCCCAACTGAAATAACTGAGTCTCTTCAGGATCACAGAATGCTATTGCCTTTAATAAAATGCATCAGTTTTTAGTACAAGTCATTTTTTTTTTTTAAGGAGTATAAAGGGGAAAAAAAAGCCTCATGTTTATGAAAATTTTCTTCTAAGGTAGAAGGCACAGTCTTCCAGAATTTCAGTGTGAGCTCTCCACATAAAATACTTCTGGATTTCAGCAGTTCCCTCTTAAATGTCAGAACTGAGGTTCACACTGGACAGCACATAATGCAGCCTATTTTAATGTCACTTATAAACTCTGTTTTTTAATATTTCTTTCGCTGAAACTGTCAAAATCACCTGCAATGCCCCAAGTTATTTATATTACACTTCAGTACACCTGACCATTTGATATTATGCATAAGATACCCCAACTCCAGTGAATCAATCAAACACACTGTGAATCAATGTGCTTATTTTGCAGTTCTAAGGAGAAGGGGTGGCATATCTGAACTTGCAATTTGAAGTTACAATCATATTCTATAGCTCCTCACCGAGCAAAAAAAGATTTGAAAAACTGTATTTAACTTCCTGCTTTGGCAAGATTACTACAGGTGGATTAAACCAGGACTTACATAAGCAAGTAATGGGTTTGGGATAAATAAATGATATTTTTCTAACATATTGAGTCTTTCTGCTCGTTACAGCTTCAAAAACTCCAACATTACAGTCTCTTTTATGCCTCCCTAACAAACAATTTCTGTGGTTGATAATAAAGTGATGCCTGCTAGAATTCAGTTGCAAAAACCCAGGGTAATACTTTCAATGAAAGACTTTATGGTAAGCAGTGTTCAGAGGGAAAATACAACTATTATTACGAGAACTTTTTAAACTATACTCAAATTTAAAATGTTAAGTAAAACTGAGATAGAGACACATCAGTTGAACTGGAATCATCACATAAACTGTTATTTCTACTGACAATTTGGTCATAATTATAACTTTCTGTGCAGAAAGGCATTTTGAATATTATTTGTACCACACATTCATATCTAATCGTGACAGATAAAAAGAAAAAAAAATTGCCATTTGTATTAAGATTTGGTCACTTCACCAAAATGGTGTCACTACCTATGATCAAGTCTCATCAGCAGAGAATCTTATTGGCATGGAATATTCCATTAAAAGTAGATACTAAAAGGAAAAAAAAGTCCAAACTGCCTTGCTCTCAGACAACAAGATTCAGTATTATGGGCTGTTTGAATCAAACAATGAAATTAAACACTTTAAAATCAACTGGTAGACAGATATTGCCTTAACTCTGCAGAAGAGCTTTACATGCAAAATTAATTAATGTGTCAATTCTTAAACTCTCTGTATCCTGTTATTTTCTCTTTTAAAATGTTATTAATTTACAATGACTTCCATGACATTAAATTTAGGTTAACACACTAATATATATTAACAAGATAATTATGTCAAAGGTTATCATCAACAGTTCATAATAAAAAGTTATGCTCAAAAATCAAACTTATTATTTGTAGTTTAGGCTGCATAATAAAGTATTAGCAACACAAAATGTTAATTAATTTCTAATTCTCTATTCTTTTATTTGGATTTCATGAAGGTTGATTGGACTTGATCCATCATTTTACGGAAAATTAATTATTTCAAATACATGCACCACTTTATGCAACCTGCCTGATTTGCATTGAGGAAAATTCAGCAGAAGTAATTGAGGCACAAGCAAATACTGGCACTGACTGAACTCAATTTTCATTCCAAATTTCTGCAAAATCCCAAGACACAACAATATCAGATGCAGGGGGAAAACAAACAAAAGCAATGTGTAAAGGGAACATGAAAAGAGAATATTACAAGAATCAGAGAACAAAGGGATTGCAGAACTATTTTAGTGCCATAGATGAACAGTGAGGGCTTCATTCAGGCAAGGTGGAATAAGATATCATATGGCATCCTGACAATTGATGTCTTCATTTAAATGTAAGAATTTACATTCTAATTAGAAAGAATTTACATCTTAATCAGAGGCAGCTGTATTATCTTGTTACTGTTTTTTTTCAAAGGTAATGAACTAAAGTACTGCTGTGCTTTTTCAACCAGAAACTAAATAGACAGCATACAGTGTTATTTTATAGCCTACCTGCTGTAAGCTGTTATTAATATTTTCAGAGACTAAATTCCAACAAAATCTTCTAAAATAAAAATTGTACTTGACATTGCTCGAATGATATTATGAAGCCTTGTTTAAAATATTTAACCAAGACCCTTTCTAACTTATATTTTTAAGTATATGTAGTCATAAAGGTGTCATTAATATGGCACCAGAGAAGCACACTTTCGTTTTAGGCTTCAAGTAATAAGAGTATAATTTTGGAAGGGAAAATCCATTTTGAAAATGTTTAATGAAAAAACCAGTTCCACACGTATTTCTCCACATTGTTCACTCAATGCATAAGGAAAAATCAAATCAAAGATCATTTTTGTAGCTCGTGTGTAAATACACTTTCAGTTGAGGCCAACCTGAAGTGGTTTAGATGCTAATTCTAAAGGAGAAGCCCCACCAAGGAATATGGAGCTGCTTTTACAGGCATTTTCAGACTTACAAAATCATGCTTTAGTAGTTCAGCCTAGTTACAATTTTTTTGGCTCTTGCACAATTTCAAGGGTTTTGATACCAACATATAATATCCAAATGCTGCTGGGAAACTTCAGGTATGAGTGCAGATGGAAGCAAAGACATTTTTTTCTCTATGAAGAAATTAACCTGGGAATAGGTCTGGGAAGCTCCTGGCTTAGTGACCAGCTCTGCAAAAACTAACTCTGGAAAAAACTTTATTTCACCATTATGTGTCTCTCTACATTTGTTAGATCTCTCAGCTCTCAAAAAAAAAAAAAAAAAAAAAAAAAAGCACAAAAAAAAAACTCAAAAGGAAAATGTTTTGCAGGGATTTTCCGGGGAGTGGATTCAGAGTCCAGCCTAATGGACTTTGGTTTGTAAATCCAAATGGAGATCAATTAGCCAGGCTTTATTTTGTAGCAGGGATTAGAATGTTCACATCCAACTCTTCAAGCCAATTGATGCCATATTCTACTGAAACACCAGTCCAAGGAACTCAGAACATAAAATGCAAAACATTTATTTATATTACAGATACCTGGGGAAAAAGGATGAGCAAAATGAATCCCCCATGAAGACTGGGAGAGAGATTTCATGTGAGTTTTTTTAGGCCCACAAAAGCATTAGGAAGTTTAGCTCCTCACCCCTGAATGTTCACACCACCTCCCTTAAATTAGGATCATTGAATTTATGGATAAATATTTGTGCATTTTGGCAGTGACACAGTTTAAGAAGAGGTGACAAGGGGTAAAAACACACAGCAAGAATGTGAAAACTGAATGAATGAATGAAGTAGATATTAGTGAAGAAGTGGAAGGGACTGAGAGAAATGGCTTCAATATATTATTAGAGGTGTTTTGTTTTACTCATTCCATTGTTTCACATTATGAAATGCATTTGATATTTTCCCACTCTCTAAGTATATATCAACTTAATAATTAAGCTACCACTTTTTAAGTTTATCTAGTGTTTCAAACAAGTTTTCAATTTATTCCACTTGATAAATTGTGGGGTTTTTTTCCTACATCTGCTTCTTCCCATTCTGTTTATACTCTTCTAAAATTTGCTTTGGTTTTGAATATATTTAAGTGTTCTTTTAGTTCATATGAATGATTTAAACTCAACATACTATTGAGGACATTTAAATTTGTTGTAGCTATACTTTAATTCCTCTCTTCATTGTTTGTTATCACAAAAAAAGGTGTTTGACAGAAAGAATATGTTTTAATTTACATTTACTGCTGATGTCTTCCTAATTAGCACATTGTAAAGGTCCCACTTACTGTTTAAATATTTAACATAATTTCAAGAAATGACATGGTCCAAAGGGTGGTTTTTCTTTATAAAGTGAAGTTTTTCAGTGTATCTAATATCCTGATTGTGTCTAAATGAATTCTGTACCAAACAGTTTGAAGTAAAAATCAAACACAAATTTGTTGTTCTCATACTAGGCTAAACATTTTTGACAAGTGAGACGTATTAAAAAAGTAAAAAAAACCCCAACCAAACAAAACAAAAAAAAACAAAAAAAACCAACCAACCAAACAAACAAAAAATTAAAAATGTCAATTTTAAAAGCAGTCACACTTAGATTCTTCTTTATGACATGGAAGAAGAGTAACATATTCTTTGGATGAGCACTCATCATATTTCCCCTTTCCCTTGAGAAGGAAAGCAGTTGGTGCAAACCTCTGGAATGAACTCTTGAAGAGAGGAAATATTCCTGTTGTCCACATGAAAGAGCAATGGAATCTCAGTGAAATAGCAGCAGATTGCCCCCAGTCCAGGCTGGGGACTGAGCTCTCCTACAAACCACATCCATGCCAAGAGCAGGGCTGCTGCCTTCTGCGTCACGCCCCTCATCTTCTCTTTGCTTGACACAAGTAGGATCAGGATCAGCTGATTAATTCCTGCTACACCAATTAATTTAATATCTCTCAGGCTTTCCAAAGAACAATTGGCTTTGTCCTCCCTCTTCTCAGTTTAGCCTGAGGTCTGTGGGCTTTATTTGGTTCAAAATCACACTGTGGATCTGAGCAACTGCCTGTATTATTGGCATGTTTATCTCTGCCAAGTCAGACTGAAGAGATTTCTGTTCAAAGTCAATGTCTTGTGACTCCCCCGTGGTGTTAAGGACACAGAGCTGCAGGACAGTTTTACCATGAGCAGGGTGAGATGCAGCTCTCCCAACATCCTGCTCCAAGGGAATTTGGAGGCTTTGAAGACTCTGTCACTTCCAGTCTGGTGTGTCAGAAGAATGAAGACTCACACCTGAGCTAAGAAACATCCATCCTAAATACTACTATGGGTTTAGTCACTTAGGAGAGCTCATGCTCATACCCATGAGTATCCAGCTCATCCTGGATTTAGTTATTTAGGAGAGAACATCCTGGAGTCCCCCGAAACTGGCTGTAGGAGTAGGAGCTGAGGGTTAAACTGATGCACACATTCTGCTCCCTGTGTGCAGTTCTGAATGGTAAATGTGGCACATCGAGCTGGGTGTCACCTTCCTTTCATGTATCAGTACACACAGAAATCATCCTTTATCTGGAATCTTCCCTAAATTACATTCAAAGCCAAGACCAAGAATGCTGGGTGCAGAAGCACCACAATATCACTGAATTCCTACAGAATTAGCAACAAGAGGAGATGTAACTTATTTCTATGAGGTACTCATGTACATTGCAATTCTAAAATTTCCTAAACATCACTGAGCTGTTTCATGCTCCACTAAATGAACTGTTACATTAATTCTTGATGTCACTGCTGAATCAGCCAAAAAAAAAAAAAAATCTGAATCACAACCAGGTCGTGGACTCAAACAAGAATAACACTTTGGAATGATTATATTTTTAATTGGTTTATATGTTCAGAATTAGGAAACAAAAAACTTTGATTAAAAAGTTTTTTTAAACAAACATAACTGAAAGAAAGCTTTTTAAAAATCATTATATGCCTCCCTATTAAAATGCTTATTTAAGCTTTCCTCTGCCAGTTACTATTGTCAAAATATACAGCAGCAGTTAATAAGACAAGACTAGACTTTACTATTGGCTTTCATAATAAAACATGAAGATAAAAATGAGGCTTGGTGTAATTTATACGGGAGAAAATGATGTACTAAAAGCAAGACACTAAATCAATTTTAAACACCAAACACAATTTATGTCTGACTTTAAAACTCATCCTCCAAACATTAATCTAGACAAAGGCCAGGAACTGAATGAGGCTTAATTTGTGAAACTGATACCTTTCATCATAACCTTTAGCTGAAAAGGTCATTAGATATATTATATCTAAGTGAGCAGCTTATCCCTGCTTCATTACTGATAATTAAGGCAAGTAATATTTCCTTGACAGTAATGTGTCCAGTAAGAGATATTGTCTAGTTTGCATAAACCAGACATTAATTACCAGAGTAGTATCAGAGATAAAAAAAATTAAGTACCTGTGTAACATAATTTCATTATTTTTTCTTCATTTCCTTAAAGAATTAGCAGGCTCAGAAACATAATGAGCATATTAAGAAATCCATTTTCAAGCATTTATTAAAATCCTTATTACACATTACACAAATATATTTTTGCACTTACCTAAACAGAAATGAAGGCATCTTGAAATATACACATTATTTAGATATTTTCTCATCTTGCTTCAACATTCAATGGTGGAGTGCAGTTATCAAACAACAGGTTCATATTTGGACCTAATGCCTAATGTTAAGGCTTTCATATAGATGCAATCACAAATGAGTCCAAAACCTCTGATCTGCAACTTTGACACATGCAAAGGTTGTTTCACCTCATTTGCATAAATGGTGTTTTTGCTGCTGTAGAGAAGAGCACATGGATCAAATATCCATGTGAGGATGACAGCGCTGTCCCTTAGATCATTATCCTGTTAACAGTTTTCACTTCTCACTAGAAAATACTCCCAGTGTTTGTAAAAGCTATAGTGCACAGTGTTTAACAGATAGAAGAATGAGAGATGAATTGTTGGTTTTCCCAGCTTTTATAGAGACAGGGCAGCTGAGAGGTGTTTTAAAAGATTTTATTCCATATCAGTCTCAATGAATAGTGAGACAGGAGATGTAAAACTCAACACCATTCCACCAGAAGCCAGCCCATTTCCTGGTTGCAATACCTTATAAATGCTTTTCAGCCTGTTAGCTGCTGCCACACAATGCTGCTAATACTCCTAACAACAATCACCTATATTTTTACACCACATGGTCCTGCTACAATGCATCTTTCACTGCTCTAATTCTCCAAAATATCTGGTCTTTCTGCAAGGCCATTGTTTGAAGCCTGTTTCTAGTTCAATCTCTCTCTCAACCCTGCCATCTCTATTCCATGGCACAGCTCATCTCAGAGTTTGCACAGAATCCCTTACAAACCCATTTCCCACAGTGAATTACCTGCAATGGTTCACTCTCAAGGTATGTTATCTACCAAACTCCACTCCACGAAAACCTAGGCAAATGTTATCCAGAGAGATTTTACCCCTCAGTCACGACACGATCCATAAATGCTGCTGTCACCCACGCCCTGCAGAGACCATAGAAGTGGTACCTTATCCTCTTCTCCCTCCAAGTCCTCTCCCCATGAACATTTTCATGATGGGAGCTCCAAGCAGCATTTCTCACAAAGCATCACTAATTTAGAGGAGAGTGCAGGGCACCCCTGTTGGACAGGGAACTGTTACACTAAAGCCTGCTCCCTACCAGATGTGGTGGGCTCCAAGAACATTCCCTGAGCTTTCCAGGGAAAAGATGCCCCACAATCAAAGGCAGGAAGAAGATGGGTGGGAAGGAATAGGAGGAAGATTGTCACAGCTATGGATATCAGCTGTGATTCCCTGGAGCTTGGATGGACATATTCAGAACCAGCCAGAGGAGCACTGCTTGTATTTATTTATATTATATTTATTTGTGCACATTATTCTGACTTAATGCATTAACATTCAGTTAATGCATTAAGTTGGCTGACAATGTGTTATCACCATGATCATTTGTCAGACACAGACCTTAAATACTGGAAAGTCAATTGGAAGATCTGTTTTGTGATAACCACCTAATGAGAAACCAGCACGAAAGCTAAATTAAGGCAAAATAGGTGAGTATCTGGAAAAGACAAATCTTTCAGCAGTAATTGAAGCTATTAAAATTCTGATCTAGTCTAGTTTTGAAATTTGTGTTATGCAAATTGCCACTTTGCATCAGGACACAAAATCATTGCTTGAGTTAAAGGAAATGTAAGGAAGGTGAGGGTAAGATAATGCCTGTATGTGCTGTCCCCCTTGCCCCTGAGGCAGGACCATCTGCATGTTTTTTCCTCCTTCTCCAGGAAAAAGACCAAAAACTACTGGTGAGATAAAGGTGTGTGAACTCGCTGGCCAGCTGTGAGAGGACTTGGAGTTGCAGTTGTGTTTATGTGAGACCATGTGCCATAACAGCCAGAGCATCATGAATGCACAGGAAACCTAAAACTCAGTACACTGGAATTCTCAGCACTCAGTCTCTCACATGGTCCAGATTCTGGGCACAGCCTAGCTTTTCCAACAGAAAAGTAACCAAAGTGATTTTATTTAAAGAGGAAATTCACTTAACCTGGAAAAACACTGTCACTTCAAGCCAAAACAGAGCTACTGATGCTCTCGCTGAAAATTGGCTGCATTCATCTGTGCAATCCTGCCAGACTTGCTGGTGACAGCAGCACCCAAAACTGCATTTCCCGTGGCAGATGGCCAGGAAAAAAGTTCCTACCTTTTCTTGTGGATCAATACCTAGTCATGGCCTGGCTACCTGCGAGGCAGGAACCACCACAGGGAGTGACCACGGAACAGCAGGAGCTGGAACCATTTGCTCTGACACTTAACAGCTCACACAGCTTCAGCATCTCGAGGAAAAAGATCCCAGAAATCAAACAAATGTTAATTTGCTATTTTAACATCCCCTCTGATGGAAAATGTCCCCATTCTTCCCAGTTTCTTGGGTAGAACAAGTGATGGCAATCACTGGCACCTGGCAGATAAAACAACTGGAATTGTTTTAAAACTGAAATAACGGAGGTTATTTTTACTCTAAATATCTTGAATTCAGGCCTGAAGAAGTTGCTGATTAGCCTACAGACTCTTTCTAAATTAGAACTATTATTCTCTAACATCAGAACAGTACTGCTGAGTTAGTGACATGTAAAACATTGCTCATTGGTGTCAGTATTTGTAGGATTATGGCATATGATACTGCAGATGGCTATTTATTTATAAAGTGTAGCACTGTTTCAGTAATGAATTATTCATATGTGGCACAATATTGACAAAAATCTCTTGCCTGTATATCCTGAAACATTTGCTGTTTTCAGTGCTATTACAAATAATGACTTCACCCATCTGGTTTTTACTCTATATTTTGGTTAAAAAATGATCCGAGTAAAAACATGAAGCAATCTTTTTTAGCCCATTCAGAGAATCAGTATGCTTTAATGGGTAATCACATAACAAATTATCAACATCTCCTATAAACCAGCAAAGGAATTGTTTTCTTAACTGTTATTTCCCATTTTGCAATAGGTAAGTTTTCAGAGTGAATTTCTAATCTTTGCTTTTACAACTTCTGGCTGTAATTTGATTGTGAGGTCTGAATTTTCCTTCTTGATAGAAGAGTGAAACTGAGGTCCAAATTACTAAACTGAAAGAAATCATTCCATTTATAAACAAAACTACTTAAATATTTTCAAAAGACAGAAAATTACAAGAAAAACCCCCCAAAATCTAGGTTTTCTGTCCCACTGAATATACACTGAATATACACTATACAGTGAAATGCATTTTTGTGTGAATTTCATTGTGAACACTGATTAACCTCTCCGAAGTAAATTATATCACAGTCATTGAGATAACAATGCAAACATAAGTAATTTTCATTTAAATATCAAGAAACTTCTAATGGCAAACTGACTCTGGAACAAAGTTCTGAATCTGATCTACTTACTGAAATTAATAAATTTTTTTGTAATGTATACAGATTGCTCATTTTTTATCCTGATAATGTGCTTAATGTGATAATTTCCTATTATTCCAACAGAAGAGGAACTTTTTGTTTTCAGTAATATTTCATTGTTCCTACTTTCCATCGATTGTTTAATTTGGCAGTTACTATGACACTTATTTTTCTAAAAGTGTCAGTAACAGACATAATGGAACATTTTTTCAAATAAGAAATGTAATGCTGGAAACTTTGAGAACCTCACTGTAGATCAAAGGTGCAAACTTAAGCTGACAACTCCTCCTAGTAAGTCTTTGCTCTTCACAGCTTGCCTCAGTTTAAGAGGCAAAAATTAGCATTTACTGCTTAAAATGCTACCACTGCATCTTCAGTCTCTCAAATCTCAATTCAGAAAGGTCAAAATCCAAATTTGATTTGTTAACAAACTGGAGAAACAGCTCCCAAATCCAGCCACTGCTGGCAGTTATAAAGCTAAATCAGCAGTTGCATAATTATTTCAGCCTTAATTTGACTAGAAAACAGATCGAACTGTTCAGGATTGCGCGAAGAACGACAAGAGATGGAATCAGATTTTGTTTTTAAAGGTATTCGAGGGAAGGCAAGTCATTTTTCTCCTTTGTTCAGTTAAAACATCAGGCTGAAATGTGCCTTGAGCACCTGGGGACAAAGTGCAGACTCCTGGAGGATGTTTCGAGGGGGTTTCCTCCAACAGCACGAGCACGAATGTGTTCTCCTCGTGTCCCACACTTTCCCCTGTGACAGAGCAGGGGAGGCACCACCACAAAACCCAGCAGCTTTCCAGCAGCTTTAGGCCATGCACCTGAAAACTGTGCTTTTATCTCAAGCTTTTGACAAATGGAAAAAAAAAAATCGCGTTTAAAATTCTGACAGCAAAACCTGCAATTTCATGCTCCATCTATACAACATCCCTTTAGATGCAAATACATGTGGAAGTAAACACCATTTAAAATTATTCTGCTTAGGTTCAGTACCATGAATTTTCTCATATTAATTACCTAGAGAAAAAAAAAAAAAAAACCACTCAAAAAAATTGCAATAGCTCTTTAAAAATGAAGGACTTTGGACCTACATTCCATATTCACAGTATTCATTACACACTTTGTTATCTTCATTACCTTATTATGCATTTCTTCTTCTCAGGCCCACAAAATTTTGACAAATAGCAGTATCATATGGACATGAGTAAAAATGGTGTTAGTTAGACCTTTGTTATTGAAATGCAAAATTTGAAGTTAAGTTGTGTGAGAAATTTATACAGGAAAATATTCATGGTGTTCACAAAGCCTTGCTTTATCATCTTGTGTACATCTTCACTAAGTCAGATAATCAAAATTTACGTATCTTTTGTTTTATCTTGATTTATCTTTGGTTTATCTTTTTGATATTTGATTTATCTTTTGTTTATTCATTTATCTTGTCAGCTGTACTCGCTAGCATAGTCAAAACCAGTTTTTGGCTTTTTGGAGCAGTGTTTCAGGAACTGTTAAAAATGCTGAAATATAGTAACATTTTCTATTACTCAGGAATAATTTTGCTTTTTGTTTGACACAAAGTCATTTTTGAATGCTGCACCAAGGAAATTAGTTTCACATGTCAGTCTCCTTGTCAGGATGTGTTCCAGGTTGGTATCACTCACTGCTGTAAATTAAGAAGTTTAGCTGCTGTTACTTTTGCTGTTTACTTCCTACACTACAGATAAAAAAATTAGGGAAGGAACTGGCACAGAATGCAATATGGATATTTCTTGTTCACCTGATGAGTAATTTGAAAGTGGTCAATTTTTTGAATGCAGTCTCCAAACTCAACCAGTTTGGCATGAGCATCAATGCCTAAGCTCCTTTTTTCTTTTTTTTTGGGGGGAAAAGGTTAAAAAAGTCCACTTGTTTAATGCAAAACCATGGCTACCACATAAGCTTAGCCAGCTTCTTTTCTGTGACATTTGTGAGGCTGTGCAGTAACACCCCTGTGGAACAGCTGCACTGCCACAATGGGCTGCAGACGTTTTTACTGTCCTAATAATCCACATATTAAAGAGTCCCTAAATACTCATTGATGCGACAGACCATAACAACTCCCCTGGAGCTGCTTCAGTTTATCAGGTCAGTGATCTGCATGCTGAGGATTCCCCAGGTACTCATTGACAGGTAGCATCTCACATACACTTGTACTAAAATAATAATTGCTTCAAAGGAACTGTTAAATCCCAGTCGCAAGCACAAATTAATTTAAAACCACTGAGACAGCACTTTGTTTTTTCCTACAGATCTGACAAATCTGGACAAATTTACTAGACAAACCAAGACATCTGAGCAAGAGCAAGTATCCTCACATGCTATGGCTATTTGCATTAACAATACCACCCACCTTGTCCTCGATGATTTACAATCACTGCCTTTCTGCTAGGCAAGGGTGACCTAAAAACTGTCTTTGCCACTGTTAGAAAAAAGTGAATGAAAAACCTATTATAGAGTTAATAATCTTAATTGAAGACCTAATTTGTTGTTGTCCATGCACTCTCTTTCTTTCTCTGTGTAGTGTTTTCTTCTGTCCTCAACTCTTTACTACAAATCACCAAACCCCTTATTTTTCCCTTTCTCTTTTCTTCCATATCCCAACAAGTGTCTAGCCTTGTCAGCCCAGATTCCTTTAATTTTTTTACTCTCTTGCTGCCTTTCACTAAATTTATGCTCGTCAGATTGGAGGAAAAACTAGTACAGCCTAGAAACCTTTTCACCCAAGAGAACCTGCGGTGATTTACCTGCAGCTCCCACTCACTGCATCACAAGTGAGGCACACTCTGGACAACTTTCTGCCTTCACCTGAGTTTCAGACAAAGCTGGGCATGAAAGTCCTCGTGCCTACAGTCAGAACACAGCTCCTCTAAAGGCACAAGTCCACAAGAAAAGGCTGATCCACAGTGTTGAACTAGAATGCCATGGAATCCATGCCCAAGATGAACTTCAGCCTGATAATGCAACCCTCTGCCCTTTGGTACAGGCAGCTGTAGGGAATTTTGGTAGACCTGTGTGGAATTTTGGTAGAGCTGTGTGGAATTTCGGCAGAGCTGTATGGAATTTCAGCAGAGCTGTATGGAATTTCAGCAGAGCTGTGTGGAATTTTGGTACAGCTGTAGGGAATTTTGGTGGAGCTGTGTGGAATTTTGGTACAGCTGCATGGAATTTTGGTAGAGCTGCATGGAACTTTGGTAGAGCTGCATGGATTTTTGGTAGAGCTGTGTGGAATTTTGGTACAGCTGCATGGAATTTTGGTACAGCTGCATGGAACTTTGGTAGAGCTGTAGGGAATTTTTGTACAGCTGTGTGGAATTTTGGTAGAGCTGCGTGGAGTTTTGATAGGGCTGTACAGAATTTTGGTACAGCTGCGTGGAATTCTCCAGGGCTCAGTCTGATATTCCTGCTAGCTCTTACATCATTTGCTCCACGGGGCTCTGAATTCATACACTTCAAGTGTTATTTGTAGCCCAATCAAGACACAAATCAACTGCACTGCTTGTTTATGCCACTTGCTTTTTAGGAGTCATTTATGTTACGGCTACCAAGACACACAGATCCAGCTGACACTGGCTGTTGTGTGTTTGGGAAAACGTGCTTCATGAGAACTGTACTTCCAAATCAGAGCAGACCTCAATCAAATTTCCATTAACAGTCAGGGTAGATGCAGTGCTCTTGCACAGAGCTCAACAGCTCAAAGCTGACAGTCAAAACAAGGAACCAAAACAAGAAGTGGAAACATCAAAAATCCCTGAACAGATCCCCGACTTGCATAATACTGACTATGATAATGGACACAAAGAGATTTAAGAGATTAAAGAGATAATATGATAGCTCACAGTAATGTAACACTGGCACTCAGACACTGCCAACTCAGATTGTGACAGTTCACTTCTCAAAACTTAAACAGCATCATAAAAATGAAGAAGAAAGCAATACTTCTTCCTGTAGAACACTCCTAATAGGTAAACTTTCTTCTTGGCCTATATATTTTGTTTCCATTGCCAAGACTTGAATTATTTCTCTCCAGTCTTTTCCTTTATCATCTTGATAAATCCAGACATATTCTAAACATTACTGCAAAGATTACTTTTCTAGTCCAGTGCTTTGGTTAGGAACACCAATGTCATTCTAGCCCTCCATTATCCCATTTTTTACTGCTGGAGCAAACACAAACCACATATCTTAATTTTCAAGGTCCTTGCAATTTAACACCACTTTAAATATCTTAAATAGCAGCATACCTATCCTATATCTGTGAAATCTATCTTTTGTTTCTCTTCTTAAGTTTGGGATGCTTTGCACATGAAAATTTCCAAAATGTCTCATTACACTCTTTCAAAAATTCCTCAAAAATTTCCTCTTCTATCACAGAACATATATGCTGAACTAATCTAAGACTTAGGATATGCTGATGAAAGCCCAACACAGCAAATCCCTGACTTTTGTCTGCTTAAGAAGATAAGGACTGGCACTGTCAGCTTGAAAAGCTCTCCCAGCCTCATGCTAGTGAAACTGCAAATGATTTTTCAAAGGATTGGAGGTAGGGTCAGGGGGTGTGTGTGTATGTGTAGCTCTCTCCACAGCAAGAATCCTCTTTAAAAATGAGGGCAGAGATGCTAGAATCATCCTTCTGGATATGGACTCACAAGTGAACCATCAGTTCAAGGTGGGACTGTTGTGGACAGAGAGACTCTTGCAGGGAGAATGCTTGTCTCTTTGGTGTTTCCTGCCTTCCACTGACAGTGGGTTTGTGTTCTTTTGAAGCAGTTTTGTGGAACCAGGGTGCCTAAAGGACTGGGCACTGTGTAACAGCAGAAAGACAAAACGAACTAAGTAAGCAATGGTGACAGTGTCCATAAGTGACCTGTCTTACACAATCTGCAGCAAGATTTGATGGTACTAAGTAGACCTATCTCCAAAATAAGTGCTAAAGCAGCACAAGACAGGGTGAACAATCCAGAAATAAGAATTTGTTCACAGACTTGTGCTGAAGGGAGGAAAGGCAGCGTGATGAAACACCTGAAGCAGTAGTAGTATCAATAAAAGTGGTTGGATTGATATGTTTTTTCTGTTCTGTGTGATTGAAGCCAGTTCTCTGAATATTCATGAGGAACAGGTTTCAGTCTGTGCAAAAGCTTTTTTGTGTTTTTGTCTTCGTGGGCTCTGTGAAGAATCAAAGACATGTGTGAAGAATAAGCCTAGAATTTTTAATGTTGTGTGGAACTTTCACCAACTGTGTAGCTGAATAAAACAATTCATCAAACAGTAGTTTTCCAACCAGAGATTGCATTTCTTTCAGCAAATCAACACTATTAAGCCACAAGGACTCTCTGTTGCCAAGGAATTCAGAAAACAGTCCGTGGCAGTGCCCACAGCATTTGAAGCAGCCTGATTTGAAGTTCTGCCTGTCAGCTGAACTTCCATCCCAGAGGACAGAGAATCCTCCTTTGCCTCTCTAGGACATAAGGCTGACTATCAGGCTTTCTTTTGTTAAAGAATTCATATTAACAGCCAGCCAAGAGTTTGGTTGCTAATCAAGTGTAGCAGTAAAGAAGCTCAGGCACTAATCCAGCTGCTGAAGGCATTCCAATATTTGGTGTCTTTGTCTGAACCATTGAATGGTCTGGGTTGGAAGGGACCTCTGGAGATGATCTAGTCCAGTCTCCAAGAAGAGCAAGATCCTCCCATCGTGGTTTTTAAAAGAAAGATGAGTAAGGTGGGAAGAGAAGAGGAACGCAGGATGGATGGGAACATCAGTCAAAGAGCAGTGATCACAGCCCAAAGATAAACAGCATTAATAATAAAAACAAACACCCATCCCAACTGCTGCCCATGGGGCCTGATTTAGCACTTTACCTTTAATTATATTCACCCCATTTTTACAGAGTTTGAAACTGTATGGAAAGTACATCCATCCCAACTTTAAAACTTTTAGTAAGAATGTTGCTAATTAAGTATTTTCCAGTAGCTCTCTTGATGAAGATGTAAGGTCTTTAGTCAATTGAAAGTCTGAATTGACACTTTCCAAACATTTGCTGTGTCCCAGGAATTGCATTTATGTGTGGTCTGTGAAGTGTTTTTCAAAGGATTGATGATGTGTAAAGCTTTATCAATGCAATAGAGAGCATTACACAATTCTCCTTTATTAAAATTACTGGTTTTTTTGATGTGGAAATTTAAAAGTCTCTTCTAGTTTCAGTCTCTGAGAGCACTAATCTAATTTCAAGAGGATTTAAAAGTTATGTTTCTGTAATACAAAAGCACTCTTAATGATCTCTTATTACTTCTAGAATAACAAAGGGGTTACAAACCACCACACCAGGTATGAAAATTGATGAGGAAACCTACCTTGAACTACAGACCAGATTTACAAATAACTGCATTTTCATCTTAAAATGCAATGTTCAATGGCATTGCACATAAGTACACTTAGAGATCCTAAGACATAACAAGTAGAGATTTAAGTGTACAATTAGATTGACAAAATGATTTAAAAATATTTATGTTTAATATTTTTAAAGGATTGCTGGTTATCTTGAAAATGGTATGATATTTTTCATTTACTTTTAACTGTTGATAAATTTGCAGACCCCAACAATTCAAATCCCTCTGTCCCTTAGCTCCTCTGGCAGTGCAGTGGTATCAGGATGGAACTCCTCTGCCACCTCTAATATTGCTTTGCAGACAATAAAACCGGTGCAGGTATTTAATATGCAACAGCAGAGGCTTGAGAAAGGTCTCATTTTTGTATGACAACTGCCCATTCTGATGTGGACAAGAACATTTATACATGAGGAAGGTCATTACATCAAGTCATGGCCAAAAGCTTTTGATGTCACACAGGAAAGAGCACACACACAAAAAAAATCTCAAATCCAGACTAAGAATTTAAGAAGTTATTTTTTAAGAAGTCACGGTGAATACCAAAGGGAACATTAAAAAAAAAAGTTCTGGAGCCATCCACACACCAAACAGTTTCCCCCAGGGAGTGGAAGATGTCAAGGCAATATGGCACAAAGAGCTGTGGGCAGGTGGGTGCTCTGCTTGGGCTGCCAGGTCTGAGATGGTGACACTGCTTTGTGTCCCCAAGACAGCAGGTTCAGGGTGACCAGCACCTACTCAGGGCACTGTGCTGGGCCACAGAGGGACACTCAAAGGAAAAAGAATCAGAATGAAGTCAATTAAAATAAATAAATGAACAAATATGGAAAGCAGGACGTAAATGACGGGTAGATTTAGCACACTGCTACTGCAACAGGTGAGCTGAGCATGGCTGTGTGGCTGAGTAGTTCCTCCCTGCCTTCAGAGCAGCTGGTTGCTAAGATTAATGATTTATATATTCAAAAGGGTGCTGATTCTTCTGGACTTGTTGGCTGGAAATGCTGTAGGAAGCATGGTATACCCATATCATTTAACTTCACCCCCCAGAACTAAAATAGATACAAGCACAACATTCAGCTGTCAAGCATTTCAAAAAGATTACTAATTCAGTTTGAACTTAATCTGCTGAATGAAAGTACTTCAGAAAATGTATTTCAGTCCTAAGGAGAAAAGTATGACTTGTGTGAGAGGGAAAATTAGGCTGATAGTTGTGTGCCACTGCCACTCCCCTGCTCAGCAACAGGAATGGGCTGAGCTTATTTGAAAGGGCAATTTGGCTGGGGAGCTCAGTGCTGCTGTTAAAATACAAAAATACCAGCAAAAAACAGGCTGCTGCACAAACCAGTGAGAAATCAAAACATATCCCAGAGTGCAACTCATCAGTGTTTTCTAACTGCATTATCACAGAATCATAGAATATCTCGAGTTGGAATTTGGAGTCATAGAATATCTCGAGTTTGGAATCCAAACAGTGTCTCTTTTAACTCAATATATGGGAACTACAGAAGAAAACTACAAAGAAATTATCTACCTAGAAACAGAACTTTATTGCTCTAACTATTCAGAAAGGTTGTATTCAAAATATTAATTATATCTGGTGAAGCATTAGTGATACACCTCATTAATGAAAAGCAGCACTCTTGATGTAGGCTGTTACTTAAAATATTATGATAAAAGTGAACTCCTACAAAAAGGACAATATTTAGCAAAAAGGAATCCTAGAAAGCTTTATACTCTGAAGAAAATTTGAGTAATCTTACCCAGAAAAAAAAAAGGTCTGTTTTGTCAGATCATATTTGTACAGTCAGGTTTTCAAACCAGCAACTATACACAATACGAATAAATTTAGTTTGGAAAAATATTAAAAAGATTTCTTATAGGACAGAAAGAAAAAAAAAAAATTGCTTTTTTATTCTTTCTCAGTTCTGTGTTATCCAAATGCTCCAAGCAGTTCTAAGTTTTGGTCATGGTCAGCAGAGTAACAGGTACTTTGCCTGATGTTTGACCAGCACTACTGATCTATGAATTCTAACAAAAAATAATTTCTGTTTCACATCCCTCTTGAACTTTTATCTCCTATACATCTAATATTGCCCTGGTTCATCTCAAAGGAGCAACTCTGATGAAACAAAGATCCCAAAATCCTCCAAAATGCTTTAGGTTAGGAGAAAGCAGCAGCCACGCATCCGCAAACAAGGAAGTCTAGGGGAGAAAAAAAAAAAAAAGAAAAAAAGAAAAAAAGAAAAGAAATCTCTGCCTACACATGCTTTGCAAAAAAGTCTCCTGACACAAATAAAAGGATCCTCCCCAACATATGGAGGAGCTGCTCTGCCCTTCCGGGGATGGTCTGTAGCTATGTTCACCTCAGGCACGCCAAGGAGAGGTGAATTGTCAAATGCAATTTCCATCAGGGGCTGGTTTGGTTGAGGCAGATTAGTTGGATGCAAGGATGATAGATAGTTTATCCCAGCCCCAAACTGCCGCCTGGGAAATCCTGCACGCAAACGAACGGGAACTCAGGCGTTATTAGTGTCAGGAAGGTGCACACAGGCAAAATTTGGTTGGCAGCCAGGCAGGATGAATCAAGGCGAAAAAGTGACCAATTGCACGTTCAAAATGGAAATTGATAGGCATGTTGTAGTTTGGAAGGGTTTTAAACACCAGGAAAAAAAAAAAAAAAGGCATGCATTATTAATTATTCAGGGATAAATATTTAAAAAGTCTCGCTCTGTGGAGAAATACAATTTTTAAGTCAATGTAAATTACATGTATAGCATCCTAATTTTAGGCTTCTTTATCCCAGAAGCTTCACTACGACAGTTCAGAGGACTTCTTATTATATAACTTTAAAATACTCCCATTCAGAGTATTGCAGATTAAAAAATTATCTACCATATAAACAAATAAATGGCGGCTTAGTTTCATTGAATTATTTGTAAGCAAAGCAACCACTTGTGCCCCTCGCAGTGGAGTACAATGCTCATATTTATCACCTTCACCTTTTCAAAGTTACCTAAATATTTAATGAACTAAACAGTAGAATCCACCTGTGTGAGCAATCACAATCCTTGGTTCTCTAAATAAATAGCAAAAAATTGCTAAAAGAGAATGTCCTCAAGTTTCATTGCCTGAAGTGATACGCTCTGACAAATCTAACAGCTCTTTCTGTGTCATTCCTAATGCACTTGTCACTCAGTATTATCCATCCTCATTAATGACAATGGGAAAGTTTATCTTGGGAACACGTTTTAAATCATCCACTCTTCACAATGGGACCATGAAATCTCTTACAAAACATGAGGCGGGAACTACTCTGACAACAAAACCCCTTCCTGGCAGCTTTACTCTTAATTCCTGTTCAAGGAATAATGTGTTTATCATACAACCACACGGAACAATAAATTAGATGAAACTTGAAACAAGAATAGCTGCTTTGATTTTTCAAGATAGAAAGTGATTTTCCAATTTTTTTTTTTTTTTTTTTTTTTCATGTTGGGAACATTAAATCTTTCAGGGATGTAATTTTGTATGGGACCATACTTCCTCTTTAAAAAAGAAAGTTATAAACCCCTGATAAAATAGTTTGAATACTAATAATGCCACAGAAATAGTGAATACTGTTCACAATAAAAATGATGGCTAAGGGATTATTTCTGGCTTTGCACGAATTCTGCTTTACTTGTAGATATTTTTACCAGAAGTCTAGATTGTATGTACAAACCCACTCCAGTCAGTGGCATCATTTCCAGCAGTAATATTCTGTTTTGATTATGACTTCTGAAAACTGATATGCCCTCTGTGTCAGCGCTATGCAACAGATAGATTGCAGCTATTTCCTTTATTTTGGATGCCCTAATGTAAAAACTCCAATATTCATTGCTTCTCTTTTCATCATCTCATTTGTAACACCACCACCAAACTTCCATAAAGGCAGCAGTTAACAGAAGTTACTTCCAAATGCATCTGACTGCAACAAGTGCTGATTTTTTTGGATCAATTTGCAAAGTAACAACAGAATTTCAGGATGAAAACCTGAGAAACGAAAAATAGGGAAAATCAAAGAAGCTGCAAGAAAGTATTCCAGTTATTCCTTTTTGTGGGAGCACAGACAACTACACTGAATGTGCAGGATAATACTGCCCTAAAGGATGCACATCAGGGTGTGGATGAATAAAAATGGGGAAGGAGAAGCAGTAAAGAACACGGTACAAATAGAATTTTAGTTCAGACAGAGGAAAAAGTGCTTCTTATATGAGATTATAAGTAATGCACTGACAAAATCCTTTCATTGCAATGTTTCTACAACAGGCCCTTACTCTACTAACACAGTAAAAATTCTCCTTTATAGATTTAGGGGTGTTTCAGTAGCCTGAATCTAATTTTCATGGCTTTCTCAAAGTCAAAATGCCCTTTTCAGATCCATAAAAAAATAATCAAGACATGCACTTCCACCTTAAAACTGTCTTTTACATAACATCACTGTGGCCTTGAAAGTTTATAAAGTAGCTCAAGTTTTTGTAGGACAGCCAGAACACAAAAAAGCCAGTTCTTCTTTCCTTGTTTCCACAGGTTTTCAAAAACCATAAGCCTGAAATTTTCCAGCTATTGCTGAAGATTTTAGCAGGCAGTTGTGACTTGCCTTCTTATTCTGCAAAAACTCACTTTATTAATAGAAAAATTAGAAATAATGTGGCTTCCCATTTAACTGATGAGGAATGAAACACCTCACCAGTAATCTCTTATCAAACTGTAAAGGAAATCTAAAAAGAATAAAACTTAAGCAGGACAGTACTAAAACAAATATTTTTTAATACACAGCTATATAAAAGTAGCTACATTAATGATACAAATACAAAAATTAACATAATAATCTCAAAGATTATATTAATTTAAGAAATGCCTCTTAAACAAAATAAGAATTTCATTTAATTACAGAGCTCCTCAAAGCATCAGGAATCTCCTTTTAGTTACTTACTGAAATATCTGCACACATTCAATATTTATGCTGTCTTTCCCTCTACCCATTTTTAAACAGAATTAAAGGAGTAGCTAAAACTCTGCCAATAAAATGCCAGGAAGGCTATTTTTAGTCTAGATGATGTAGACCAAGCACAAACAGCCCATGGCTATGCTACTATTGAGGATCAGATCTAAATACAAGCATTAGATTTCCTTCCTATTAGTTTTTTTTTTAACAGCAACAAGAATTACAAATTACATACTGGTCTGTATCTCTTCATAAATACTCATCCTAGAAGGAGAACCATTTTTTCCTTCATTACGACAAAAAAAAGAAAAAAAAGCTGGTGTAACTCCTGCCACACTTTTCTCTGGTAGAAAAAGGTTTGTGAAAGTGCATTTGAGGCAGTAGAGGAAACTTGTAACCTGCCCAGAATTACAAAGCCTTACACCAAAAGGTGAGAAGTGTTGATTAGCAAGTTTACCATGCTGCTTTCAGGGGCTTTAGACTGCAGACCTGAGACATCTCAATCTCCAGAGACTGCAGGGTTTATGGATCAAGCAACACATGACTAAGTCCCTAATAAATCCATGAGAGAAGAGATGAAACCAATGGATAACTGCACATCACAGAGAACAGAAAGAAAACGCTGCTCAGTTGTAACACCTGTGTGGCAAGCACATTTCTCTCTGTGCACCTCAATAAAAAATCCTGAGAGAGAGAGAAATGTGCTTGCCACACACCTGGCACCTCCAGTGGCCATGGGTGTGTTCATCCTGTACATCACACACTGGATGTAGCCCCAAAATGGGGCTACAACCACGAGCAGGCTTGCCTTGCTCAGCTCTTCTCATCCACTCGTGTGCTGGCTCACAGATAAAAGCAGCTAAAGGGGAATGTCCAAACCCTGAGCTATCCTGGAACAGCAATCCTTGACTGAGAACTCTCCCAGCCCACAAGTGTATCTGCAAACTGCAGAATTCACAGAATTCACAGAATCCCTGGGTTGGAAGAGACCTCCAAGATCGTGGAGTCCAACCCAGCCCCAACACCTCAACTCAGCCCTGGCACCCAGTGCCACATCCAGGCTTTGTTAAACACACCCAGGGATGGTGACTGCACCACCTCCTGGGCAGCCATTCCAGAACTTTATCACTCTTTCTGTGAAAAACTTTTTCCTGATATCCAACCTAAATTTCCCTCGGTGCAGCTCTTGGTGCCCTCTCATTCTCATTCCCTCCATTCTGCCTGGAGAAAGAGCCCAACCCCACCCGAGCACAGGCACCTTTCAGGAGCTGTAGAGAGTGATGAAGTCACCCCTGAATCCCCTTTTCTCCAGGCTGAACAACCCCAGCTCCCCAGATCCTCCCTGCTCCAGCTGGAGAGTCAGGAGCCAGCCTGGGTGAGGCAGTCACTGAGCAGCTCCTCCCCAAATTTGGGGAACGTTTTGCTCACAAATATTCAAACGCTCAACAGATATCGTGGGTGCATCACAGAGATTTCAGAAATCTACACAAAACTCAGCTCCAACAGCCAGATCCTCAAATGTTCACATGTGGGCCACACAAAGCCAGTCTTTCCCACAAAAAGTGAGCGTACAGCGACTTAGCAAAGATTACTAAAGACCTCAAAACTTTAAATATTGAGCACTGAGGTTATTTTGAGAACAGCAGGCGCTGCTCTGGATGCAGGGTGAGGTGGATTTCCCCCAGTGCAGTACTCACATCCTCCCACTGAAAAGTGGCAAACTGGTTGGTTGCCTTTGCTTTCTGCTTTTGCTTTGTAGCAAGACTCAAGCAGACACGCTGCTCAAAGATCCCTGGTTTAATAAAGGATTTTTTTTAGTTTATGAGAAAAAAAAAAAGTAAGTCCATTTAGCAACTTGAACTTACGAACACCAGAGTGAAATTCTTGAGTAATTTTTGCTGTAACAGACTTCAAACAGGGGAAAAAAATGTAGATGAAGAGCTCATAGACTGTTTTCATAAGCTAAAACCAGGTTTTTCAAACCTTAAATACCTGAAATGAGGCATTTAAAATGAACTACTTTCAGCAAGTGCTGCCAGCTGTTTTCTGAAAGTCAAGCAGCCTATGATTGGTGTAACTTGGCAGCCAGATTCCCTTTATTTATTTATGCATTTATGGACATCAATAAAAAGTTTAATTATTGTACACTATACAATTATTGCTCACTTTCTTCAGAAGGAAGGAGGAAACAGAACAGTTAATTCAGTAATATTATTCATTCTGAAGGGGGCTAATATGGTGTCAATGTTAAGCTGGCCAGAAACTCCACTTTAACTGCAATAAATAATGTTTTCCTTCTAGTAGACAGCATCACTTGATATTTCAAAAGCCATTGGTTTTCAACATGCAATGAGAAATTTTAAATTACATTATGTGTGATACAGAATCCTTTGAAAACCCTAGGAAATATAACTGAGAAAAACCAAATACAAAAAATATCAAAACCATGTAACTAAAACAGCTGTGAGAAAGAGAGCAATAAAGATGGCATGGCCAAAACCTAATTTTACTTAGACTTTGGGTACCTCACCCATTTTGCTTATGATAATTTACTTTTTGCACAATTCTCTTGGCCAGAAATATAAGAATAAAATGTACTCTGGAATTTAGTTACAAATAATACCCCATAATTTAGCCAAAGCAAAAAGTAGTATTTGCACAACAATTATAGAACATTTTTTCTTCAGCTACAGTACTTTGCAGTGTATTTTTATTTTTTTCCTCCTGTCTCTTTTTGGAACTTTCATGAAGTCTTTCAGACTAAGAATAATGACTAGCTTACTCTCAATAAAAATAATTTAAAAACCCATGTTCCTGTATGTTAACAGCTCAATAAAGGGTAATATTTTTTTGTCACCCAGTAAAATAAAATAGATCAGAAAAAAGGTATGAAACAACTTCTGTAGAGGTGAAAAATTTAAAGAAACTATAAATTTGTGGTTTCCTTACAGATTTACGTTCATCCAAACCCATTAATCTTTTCAAAAGACTGGAAATGTTAACACTTAGTCTTGAATTTCCAGAGTTAAAATAAAACATTGGAAATTTAAGTGTGCTACTAGCCATGGCAAATGTTTGGCAGCATTGGTCTGTTTCCCTAGAAAATGCCATTTTAACCCTTTACAAGTATTAGGTGGGGCTACCTTCCAGTTTCCTCGTTCAGAGAATACTTGGAGTCACTTCCTACCCCAAGATCGTGATTAAAACCATAACAAACAGCACTGAGACAAGGAGATCCAGATGGATGCACATCTTGGACATGGAAAATCCTCCTGCTCTCATCCCTTGCACTAAGAGCCCTGAAGCATGGCAATAAGGTTCAGGTACAATGCAGACCTGTGGATGAGAAATTGTGACTCCCTCTCAGCTTTCATTTTTCTTTTCCTGCCTTTGCAGAGCTACAGAAAACCCGAGATGTGTTTTACCATGTAACAGCCTGACTGGGTTTGTTGCTCTTTGTAAAATGAGAACACAACACAATGACAAAATATCCTAATTTTATTAAAACTTGTGATATTTTAAAGAGCATTTATCCTGCTGAGAACTACTACAAATATGGGGTTTAACTCTTTTTGCTTCTTAAAGACTCACCATCAATATCTGTCTAACTCATGCCCACAGACCTTTGTCTAAAACACAGTGAATAATACAATAGTGAATAATATAATAGTGAATATATAATAATGAAGAACATAATCCTTTATAGAGATTTGCAGAGAAAGAGCCTTTTAATCTTTATCAACCAACATTTTTACAAAAGATGTCCTTATTCTACCTGTCTCCTAATGGTTAGAAAGTGGGAATATGTCAGCTGCTTTACTTGTCTGGCAAATACAGGAGAAGTTGACCCACTTATTTACAGACTGAGCAGGCCAAACCCTTTCATGCTGCAACACTGACCCTTAGCACAGATCCTGAGAATGAGCAGCCCATTACAGCATGCACAAGTGACCTTCCAGGGCATTCATGACTTGGTGGTGCATGTTCTTCCCTTGCAACAACACGTGGCATAAATGTTGTTAAACACCAGAATTATTTGCTTAAATAAGTTCTGTTAAATGGGCTCTGTTTGCTAACAAGGAGCTGCAGTTGCACTGTATTACAGGGGTTAAAGTTTTGAAAAACTGAATGGAACTCTCACATTACAGTGTGATACAACCCATAGGACAAAATTAATTATTAAAAAGATTTCAGGATATTACAAATCTTCCTATGAAACCTAAGAGTTAACAATACCTTCCTGTATTTGCCTACAGACAAATAATTAATAATTTAATTTACATAAATCAGCAGTATACAACAAGAAGGTGATATTTTAAAATTAAATTCTTCCACATGTGCACAGGATATGTGTTCTGAAATTCCATACACTGTATAAAATTGATCACTTGATTTCAATCCAGTGTACCATTAAATTTCAGAGGGTTTTTCTTTTCAAATAGGAGCCCTCCAAGTATTGTTTCATTTCAAGTTATTATAATTTAAAAATACTCTCCCAAAACTTTAGCTAAATTGTACTGTCACAATTTAAAACACGTACATTTATTCAAAATTGTTTGAAAGAATGTAATACATTTTTGACAGGCAGTCTTTTACAATATTGAAATCAAATCCTTGATTTCATCAAACCCTTCATATTCTGTGCCTTATTCCTGGAAGGCTCATGCCAAAATGATTTAGTTTGATTTTCTTTAACAATGGTAGGTTGGCTTGACAGCATCTGACAAAACAATTCAGTGAAGTACACCACAGCAGGTAAAGAGAACCTGAACTGGCTACTAGGTGAAATAATGCAAAATGGAGCTTGGTATTATGACAGAATGAGTTTTGCAGGAGAATCTGTTCTTGCAGTATTCCTAATTTTAGATGAAGAAAGTGTTATGGTATTATAATTACTGCCTTTTGAACTATTTTTAAATAACCCAGTGGTGAATGTAATGGGGAAAATGGACAGGAAAAAAAAAAATCAATGCAAAAAACCTTATGAATTTCAGCTGAATTTTATTGCAGCGTTTTGCCTCTCTCTGTTGGAAAGCCCAGTTTTTTATGCAGAGCTCCCTGCACTGGAGCCCCCCAGCTGGAGTGGAACATCCAGCACCAGAGTTTGCCAGGCATGCTGCATCTGCTCAAGGCTTCCCCTGCCAGCCCCAGAGGTATTTGTGTTCTCAAACACATGGGGGTGAGAAAACTGGAGAAATACACTTTCTGGAACACTTTAGGAAAAGTTCTGGCTCATCCCTGAACCAGGAGCACCTGGGAAGGTTCATCCCTGCCCCAGGCAGACACAATGCTGCAAAAGGAGGTTTCATTTGGGTATCATAAGGCCCTAAAAGAGGCTCGAGCCTTGTAAGGACTCCTGTGACAATTTTGACAATCTCAAAATACAGAGTTCTTTTGTGCATAAATGAAGGTATATAGATCAGTAGGGCAACATGCATGTTGTAGCATATGTTGGCTTATTTTCCTTATTTTACTGAATGGTTGCTATAGAACTGCCAGTTTACCTAAATTTATAATTAACCAGTGTTTTGCCTTTTGTCAGCTCCCAGGCTTGCTGACTCTTTTTGTTAACAGTGGCCAAAACCAGTTCATTAATTCAACTGCATTTATTTACAAATTTACTCAACTTTAGAAACATCTGAGTAATATAGTCAAGATGAGGGTCAGCCATTAATGAAGACTGCCTCAAATTCTTTTGGGAGTAGTTAAAAGCAGTGATGCTCTCATTGCCATTTTCTAGTTCCCACTTCATCTGAGAGCTTGGTATGGCATGGATTTTAAATATATACTGATTTAATATATACTGTTTTTTAAATACGTACTGATCCCATGTGTGCTGCTGACAGGGTTGACTTGTTCCTCCAGAAGAAATAGCCTGAGCCCCTGTTTCTATACCTGCTCCTGATGAAAAATTACTCAGGGAATGTTTGCAGGAGCACAGTTCTGGCACTCAGTGATGCTCCTGAGCCCCTTAGGACCAAACCTGTGTGATGGTTTTTACTGAAGCACTGCAGACATCAGCTCTGACTTGTTTTGGTTAATAACCCATCTGTTTTGGTAAACAACCCCTGACAGTGGCCACTTGCACATCCCTTTTGCAAATAAGAAGTTTAACACAGTGTAATCTGTCTAAGACAAGCAATCAAAACAGAGACACTCAAAGGAAGACAAAAAAAAGTCAGAAATACCCAGATTTCATGTGGAGGCTACCTAAGCCACACTTCCTGTTTTAAATGGCCAAAATCACCACCTTAAAGAGTTTTAAGTCATCTTCCAAATACACAGACACAAGGAATACCTGGAATTGCAATTATTTCTTACTTTGGCAATCATTAATTTTCTAACTGCTGGATAAAGACAGGACATTACTTGAATGCCTTTGGAATCATGTGCTTATTTTTAATTCTGTATAGGCTCAGTTGCTGGTTTTGGTGGTTATGTTTCCTTCCAAAGACAGAACCTTTTACTCTGGCAATTACCATGGGGAAAATGGAATACAGAATGCCATACTGCATCTGCCCTGCTCTGAGAAACCAGCCACAGGACTCCTCTAATTCCTTCCCCTCCTGTTAGGAAACACCTCTCAGGAAAGAAACTCCTCAACTTGTACCTAAAGATCTGGAAACTTGTTTTTTGCTCTGTGGCAATTCTTTAAATTGTATATGACATTTGGCTTCACACTGAGCTGGCTCCTGAAGATTTTTATTGTGGGCTGCACAGGTGGTGTAGCCATTTAAAAGAAAATATTGGCTGCTGTGACTTGTGTTTTGATTAAAAAAAATGTATTTGCACAACAACTATTCATTAGACAGACTATAATATAAAAACTTGTTTGAAAAAGCTTCATCTCTATACTTCTAATTGACAGTTACTCAAAGACTTATAAATTAAGCAAAACTAGGGAATTAAAAAAACCCACCCTCACAAACTTTCCTATTTGCAAGTGTTTATCTGAATGTATCAGGAGTTTTAGCTTTAGATAGATAATTTCAGAGGTCTGTGTTGTCCAGACAATAACAAAGGGAGTTAATCAAATATGAATTTTCTCCAACTGTCTTGTCAAACCAGGTAATGATGTCCTGCCAGCCAAACTCAGAGGGAACATGTGAAACAAATACAAAAGTAAACAGGCCCTAAGCTGCCCAAGGGAAAGTCAGCAAGATGGCAATTTCAATCATTTGGAATAATACTAAAGCAGCCTTAGGCTTTTCTCAGAATGGAAACATGTCACTGTTACTGCAATATTTGAACAAATCAGACTGCAAAAGAAAGGAACACTTATGTAATCACAGCCATAGAACAGCGCTTTACTCGATGGTGAGGTGGAAAATAATTAAGGGAAAATGTCCTTTTGGTGAGTAATTATAAATCTACCTAAATAACAAAGATAAACAATGTTTCCTTAGAAATTTGGAGCGGTGAAAAAAAACAATTTTAAGCAGAGATTCCTCAAGTCTTGACACAGGAGGCTTTGGAACAACAAAGATAAAGTTCTGTCAGATAAAACTACGAACGTAATGGTCCTACAAAATTTCTCAAATGTTGATAAAAGTTACACTCAGAGCTACAAAGAAAGCAAAAAAGCACTTCAAGAACAACTGCGCTGAACGGCTGCGTTTAGGACGAACGGGCTGTCATATCATTTAACTGAGAAATCAAAAAATATTTCAAATATTTGGGGAACTTACCTAATCAGTAAACGTTCAGTATGTGTCTAGTCATGTAGCCATCTTTGAGTCAATCATCAGAAAATCAAAGGCAAATTGGCATGACTCAACCCAAACTTTAATACCGCATGATTGTGTCGTGTAAGCTTGTTTTGTGCGAGGGCTGCTGTGGTTTTAGCAGAGAGATTAACGACCGGACCTAAGCTGGCCTCCAAACCTTGCCCTGCTGATGCCTCAAGCCCTTTGAAGTCTGACCATCATACCTGGCAAAACAACAGTGGGAACTAGGCTGGTGTCAGATCTAATCAAGTTTCCTGCCTCAGCATAGCTAACTATGGGCTACACTAATTGGCCCAATTGCGGATTATACCTTTTGCTACAGATTCGAGACAATAATTTAGTCAAATGATGGTTTTTATCTCCTTCTAATTAAGATTCCAAAGTGGGAAGAAATAGGATTAGACAGGCTAACTTCAAAATTGTGTCCTTTAAAGTGGCATGCACATAAGATAGATCTCTGATTATACTGCATATAGGGGAATATTGCTGGTAACTAACGTGTGAAGATTTGGGAAAGAAGCTTGAAATAGCTACTGCACCTTTTAGATAAGCATGGAAGTTTTCCTGGAAAGGTTCCTCTTCATAATTTATAAATGGGCAATGAGCACTTATAAATATTCATTAAAAAAACATTTTCATCCTGAATTAAAAAAAAAAATCTCTTTAGAAAACATTTCAGTCGATCTCATTTTGATGAAGAAGACACGAGGAAAACTGAAACAGTTAAAAGATTCCTTAAAAGGCTATAAAGAGGCAGAGTTCCTCCCACAAAACTGCAATCTAATAAAATAGATTTGACATTTAAGGCTTTTCACCTACGAGGGCCAAACTATAAGGAATTATTTAACTGGTGAGCAATCCAGAGATGAGAAAATCCATGTCCCATGCTCTTATTTTAAACTCTAAAAAAAGAATGGTGTAGTGATGAAAAAACTCTTTTTGAAGAAATTTCACCATAATTCACAGGTTCTGTGTTTCTAACTTCTCGTATGCAATTTGATTTTAAAGCAGCATTTCAAGTAGAGGTCAATATTTTTATCCTAAATTGTGTATGTAAGCACGTAGAATCTTGCCAAAAACTGTAAGGTACTCGATATTCATTTTCATTTCCTATTTAAACTACATACTGAAGAAGCCCAGTAAACTCAGTTGCACTCTGTATAAGGCACACACAGTGCTTGCAATGTGCACTGTTGTGCTGCTTTTTGCTTCTGCCCCCAGAACCAGCGCTGACTGACTGCTGACACATCACATTCTAACTGCAGAAACCCATTTCAGAAGACCTTATTCACATCCTTTCCTCATTCAGTTTTTTCCCTTGCTCCCATTTTTTTTTTTATTGCTCCAGCCAGCCTCGCTGTAGTCTGCTTTCCCTAACAGTATGAGGAAGAAAAACATATGTATTATAGATTAGTGAGACGTGTACAGGAAGATCACAGGAGGACAGTGATCTAACATGTTCAAAAAGGGATAGTTTGTGTCAGCTCAGCTTAGAGAAAGCATATCTCTAACAAAACCTGAAGTTATTCAAAAGGGGCTGCAGCTGAGCAGCAAAGGGAGGAATTATACAAGTGGGTCATCTACGCATGTCTGGGGCAACAGGTTGTTTCAAGAGTTGTACTTCACTCCTGTTTCCAACGTCCTGTGGCTAATTCAATTCTTTTTACAGAGCCTCCTGCTAAGGGTTTTCTTTCCTTCCAAATTACATTACAGATTAGCATCTCAAATTCGTCTGGAAGAAAAGATTGTATTCTGAGACAGGACTCAGGGATGAGAAACCACCCAAATATCCTAATTCACAGCTATAATAAATGAGAATTTACTGTGCTGTGAAATGAGGGCGCACGCTCCTCTACACCTCTGAAAACAGGGAGAACATTTATATTTCAAACCCAAACACAGACTTACCAAGGTTTTGTTTCTACTGTACCTCTCAAAAGCAGCTGTTCAAATGCTTTAATACCTCACAATGCCTGGTTTCACTCGCTGCATTCTCTGGGAAGTGACAAACCTTCTAAAGGAATTGTCCTGGGGAAGAAAGCCCTCCTCCATGTGTTTGCCTTTAAGTGGCTTCTGAAGAGGATACCTCTGGTTGAGAAACTTCTAGCACTCACGCAGAGATGACCTGCATGAAGAACTGGCTGCCTGATTAACTATTAACTACTCTCAATAGGATTAGATAATTAAAGACATTGATGACCATTAATTAGGAGGAGGGCACCTTAATTTGTCACTTGATAGGGCCCTTTCAATGATTTATAGGTTAGGGCTACTTGCAATTGTGAAGGGAGGGGGCAGTGAAGAGAGAGAACCCTTAAGTTACCTTATCAAGTGGCCAGCTAAAAAGGGCAGAGGGTCAAATAAGGGCCAAAGTGGTCACTTAAGGGTGAAGTCCCAAACACCAAAGCAGTGCCAAGCCACATTGACCAGCATTTGGTGATGGAGTAAAAAATATGCTAATTTATTGGTGGCAATTCTCTCTTTTTATGGTTTCAAGCAGTTAAGACAAGTGGCCTGCTTAAGAGCTTTTCATTTGAAAAGAGATTAAACAAAATGGTTTGTCAGGGATGCTTGGCTGTTTTATGTCTTTGTTAAAAAAAAAAAAAAAAAAAAAAATTTTGCTCAGACTGTACAGATGACTATTGCATCACCCTGAAAGCCATCTTCCATCTCTAAGCACTACTTGGTTAATAAATACATCAGCTCTAATTGCTTAATAGTGCTATGTTCATTTGCTCTTTAGCAAGATTAAAATGAAATACATCTTTTGTATTACCGCCTTCTACCAGGACTGCCTGCGTAAAGGTCACAGGAAAAAGTTTAAATTTAGTAGGAAATTTACTTAAGGACATTAGTGTAAATGATACTGTGTTTAAAATGACATAAAAGAGCGAAAGGTGATTTCAGTAATGCAAAGAAAATGGTTTCTGAATACTGATAAGGACACTTATCCCCCATACCACACACAATTTTAGGCAACATTATACATTAAAAATCTCTCTACTGGGGTAATAACATATAGCTACTTTCCCACCCACTAACACAAGTAAGAGCAAGTCATTAACATTTAATTAAATATGCTCCTGACATCCTTAGAAACATGTCATGCTTTGTTATTGAAGGTTGTGGCCTACTTTCTGTGTACGTTTTAGACCAAAATAAAGTATTTATAGCAGACCGATTTAGTGCAGCAAAGGAGACATTTTTAATTAGAAAGCATATTACAGTATTTTCTAAACCCGTTCCGAACAGAAATGAATTTACATCCTCTGATGCATATTTTATGTATTTCGACAAAACGAAACATAAGAGATGGGATTAGCTCCACCTTTTGGGTTCTAAACAGTGAAACAACGTTTCTCTTACCTCGATGGTGAACTGCTTCCTTTTTAATCTAAAAGCAAGGTCCTTCGTGTCTGACACATCACAGATCAAGCTATTAAGCCGAGGAATCTGATGTACGTGAACCAAACCTTGTGGAAAGAAAGAGTAAAGGAGGGGAAAAAAAAAAAAAAAATTAAGAAAACGCTGTCATCCAGATGCATAAATTAGAGTCTTAGAGCAGAATTCTGTATATTTACACACACTCATCCTCCCCTTTTTAAACTGGAGCTTACTACCAGGAGCAATGAAGCAAACGGCGCGATTATGCTCAAGTAATCAAGCAGAATAAGATAAACAGAAATCCTTGTGCGAGGAAAACTAATTGCACTTTGCTACAGGAGTACAGATGTAAAGAGCCATCTTAATACTTGTCAAAACTACAGCCGCTTTGTGTGTGATTTTCTCCTGTATTTACAGTAAGCAAATATGGCTATCACCTTGCACGCTGCCCACGGCACCACGGAGTGATCTTTATTTTATTAAATGCACCAGTAAGCAGCCAGCAAAACAAGGCTTATGGGTTACTGGTAACCACTGAAGCTCTAATGAGAACTCCTTCCTTCCGTGCCCTGAGAACCACTTGGAAAAAAAAAAAAGTTTCTGGGGAATCCCGGGTTCAGGTGACGCTTCTTAATAATTTTTAACCCCCGTGCCACCCCAGAAGAAATCAGTTTTCCTCCTGCAGGAGGGCTTCTGTAGCAGTTCAGATGTTTTTTAACAGTACCACTGCAAGCTCTGCGTTCTGTCAGCTGCAGCTCAAGCTGATTTTTTCTGACAAGGACGCTGGATGGTTTTTGTGCAGCCTAATATAGTCTCTGAACGACCTAAGGGTGATTTTCTACATCTGAAAAACCAGGAAAATTCTACAGGGCTTCTCAATTACTGGCCTATATTTGCTGTTCATAAAGCCAGCGTCTAAATGGAAATACTGAACATTCAGAGAAGGTATCTGACTTCAAAACGGCAGCAGTGAGAAAATCTCCAAACATTAAACCCTTTATTTAAAACAGGGCAAGTACTTTTTCAGGCATTTATTTATTTCCTTTAAAGGAAGATTCCTAAAATTGAAATACTTTAGAAAGCATCATTTTTATGGGCACTAATTACAAAAATTCTCAATATTAGAAAAGTGTTATTACAGTTTTAAACCTTCAATCCTTGTCTCCTCTGCAGTGAACTAGAAGAACTATTTGTTAGGGTTTTGAGTACAAAATCTAATTATTACATATAGGAACAGCAGGTATAACACAGGGTTGCTTATATACAGTATCCCAAAAATTTTTATTTAGGGGTCATCTATATAATTCTTTTGTTATTTTGTGGCTTTTCTAACATTTCAATTTGCAGGCAGCTTAATAAAATTATTAAGGAGGATTCATTAAATAATGCAATAATGTAATCAAACTTCTCCAGAAGTCAAAATCTTTCATCATCCGCGGTAAATAAATACCTTAAAATACTTTCTTAGGTGAAAAGAATCCACAAAGTTAAAACCATTAGAAATACCTCTTTTCAGACTGTCAAATTAAGGCTGTGCAAATCTCAAAAGCTATCTATATTGGCACATAATTTGTGTTAAATAGCACCAGAAATGACTTAGCATACATTTTTAGAGGAAACCAGGAAATAACTGCTAAAACACACATTGTCTTAAAGGATCTCTTCAGTAATGAAAAAAGGAGTATTAAATTGACAGAATTATGTTAGCATAAACAAAGGCCATATCACGATTATACAGTTGGAAAAATAATTAGGCAAATTATTCCAGCTTTTGTTCACGATTTCTTTTTCATTCACCTTTTTTTTTTCAGATAATGAAATGTGCACTACTTTCACAGTCAGAAAGATTTTTCTCTGATTTATTAATTACAGCTTGCATACACACAGTGGTGTCTCAACACCATCTTTGCTTTTTTTCCTGTATACTCCATACATTCTGCTGGGGAAAACACTGCCACTGTCATGTGCTTACAGCAGATTTCAGATAAGCAGTTTACTTTCAGCTAAGGGTTTCCATGGAACTACAGTAATATCACAATAATAAGAGCTGTAATTTATGCACAGTCTGAGCCCTGCTCCAGATCAGCTAAAACTGTTACTCACTGCCTTGGCTGTGCACAAGTTCTAATATAATTTTGAAAATTTAAATGTTCTGCTGCAACAGCTGACAAAAAATCTTTGGGAAACAAAATGCCAGATTAAGCACCATCACCCATTTTGAAGATAAAACACTTGAAAGGCTTTTTTGAGTGTTTCTCAAAAATGACTTTTTACCAAAATCAGTTTCATCTTTTACATGCCACATATATTTCCTCAAATGTGCAAGTGCTGTAACCTACAGCTGACAAAACAGAGCATTATTTTTTAGACAAAGTCTACCCCAGCCCATAATTCAGCAGTTTCTCCACCTCGCTACAATATATGTTTTTCCCGTGTTCTCAATTTAAAACTTGGCAGATCAGAAAGTATTGATTTCATGACAAGTTCAGCTCGCTGGTCAGATGATTGCCAAGCCTGCCCTGCATGTGAATTCCCCAAAGCCTGCCTGGTGAGATGTACATCTGATTGAGCCCTGCCCCAGTAATGCAGCTTGACAACATGCAAGGAGTTGCCATGTTTCCTTTGCAGCCTTAATGCACTCTGCTGAAAATTTCCCTAACTCAAGGCTGCTTAGGCAAGGGGAAACATTGAGGAGGTATAATTCCAAAATGAAATCAAATGCTGCTTCAGAGCAGATACCCAACTGGAGGGTGAGCTGCTAAGTGCCCTAGAAACACCCAGGGCAGACTTTTTGCTTTGCTGAAGATGGAACTCACCGTGGTAATCCTTGTACAATGGATTGGTTTCTCTCTCAGAGCCAATAAATGATTCAAGACCAACCACCATATCTGACAAGTTTGTTACACGTTCCATAATTGCTTTATTCTGTAAGACATGGAAACAAAATATGTGATGAAAAAGGTAATTAATGTTCATAGAGCAAGCCTTGGTCTTCTCAGTGACAAACTGTGGGGGGAAAATAGGTCATCAATACTTGGAAATTATGTTAGAAGGCTTTTTTCTTAAAAAAAAAAAAAGACTTCAAGTATCTGTCTAAAGAAAACAAATATTTGACAAGGATAAACTACGAAAGGGCTCACTTTGCACTAAATTAACATTTCCTTAAATCTTCACAACAAGCATTTGGTCACATCAGCAATATTTACAAGCCATGTGTTAAGCTTATCTCTCATTGATTTCTCCTACAAGTCTGATGCCCAGTTTTTGTTTGGGTTCTGAAACCCTTGGTATTTAATACACTTAGGCAAATCATCTCTAATATTCTGAGCAAGCAGAACCCACACAATTATTCATTTTGGCTAGCAGTGGAACATGGAAAACTCAATGCTAATTTCTTAGCATTTTTCCCTCTGAAAGTTTCTCTCTGCACAACATATGACTCTAAAGCTTCAAGCAGCATTACCATTTCTCAATATACTTGTGATTTTTGAGTGTTGCCTTGTGTCTTGTTCTACAATGTACTGTCACATGCCTTAAATAAGCTGGTTTTTTCTTTACTCAATTTTATATAGCAGAAAGAGACACTCAAAGGTCACAACAGAGATCTTCAGAGGTAAGACAGAAAAAATGTTCTTAAATGCTTTGATGATGTCAGTATTTAATGAGGAAAACAAAAAAGGAACACATCTGTGGTAAAAATAAAAATATTTCTTGAAGATAAGAAATAGTTACCTTAAAGGCACTTGGAGAGCTGGTATAATACTCTTGTTCTTGGTGCTTGTAGGTGCTACATTTACCAAACCTTCAGGGGTATCAAGACCAATCACCTCAAAATACCCATCACAATTATAAGGAATTAGCTCTGCAGCTCCAGGTTATAGCTTTGTATTTTCTATTCATTTTACAGAGTTTTGTACGTTTTTGCACTTCTTTCAAAAACTGTATGACTGATGCTTATTCTGAAAGCTCACTTTAAATACTGGTAAACTATTCCACAATAGCAATTTATCAATTAGCAGCAGAGACATTAAAACATCCCCAGACATGTTAGAATGGTCCAGGCATTGTACTGACATTCAGGTTTATTAAAGTGGTGATCAACACCCCAACAGCTTCCACGAAACCACATTTCAATCACCATTATTTTCTAGCCATGCTGAAGCTTACAAAGCAGACACCAAAGGTGAAAATCTCCCGCTCCTGTCAAAGAATAAACTGAATTCTGTTTTCTGACCTCTACGTGAAGTTGTGGCCTGTCTGGAACAGCCCAATCTGCTCAGGTTACCAGCCCTAAATCCACAGATCCCATGGCACCTCCAACACCCCCTCCCTTCCCCACCTTCTGGGCCAGATGGCATCAAATCCTGGGGAGGGGTCTCTTTTCAAAGCCTCTTGTGCACAGGCCAAGAGCATCCATCCCCGTGGAATCAGGGAACTTCCATTTTGCCCACAAATCTAACCATGGATAATGATAAAGTGCTGTCATCCTACAGAATTTCCTTTCTGAGGAATAACATAAGTGATGTGAGGTAAAAGGACGCTGCCCACCCACCAACCCCTACACTTTGCTCTTGTATCTACCCCTAAAATTGTAAGGCTGGCTTGCAAATCATTTCTTCCTCTAGGAAGAGAGAGACAATACATTATATTTTAATGGAACCTTTTTGGTCACATTATTCTACAGGGGCAATCACATAAAGATGGTATAAATCTAAATCTGAAGTAGTCAGTGACCTCTATAATCCCACAGACCAGAAATTGCCATCTTTTGTCAGTTCTTCAGGAGGCTGCTGGATGCTATTTGTGTAAGTAAGAAACACAAAACTTTTAAATAAATAAATAGACACTGATGATTCCTGGAAACAAAGCTAAAGTCCTGATATAGAAAAAAATATCCCATCCCATTTGCTGTCCATTGATGTTTTTCCTTGCCAGTTTTGAGAACAATGGGTTACAAAAACTGTGGAAAGAAAGGTGCCCAACCATCAGCAGCATATCCCCATCACATACAGCCCTGCAAATCATAAGAATAGCAAACTCCTATTTGGTTTTAATTCAAAATTAAGATTCAAGTGAGGGACAGCACCTCAATATTTGCCTGATATGTTGGGTTTCAGCTCCTCCTCTGAAAGGGTTTTGCTTTCTTAAATGGTGCTGTCTTTGCCCACGTTGATTTTGTTTTTGTTTTTGAAGTGTGTCAAAATATTCCCCTGGCTTAATGCAGTGTATCTCGGGAAATATTTTGCACAGTGAGTGGCCACACCAAAGAGACATTTGCTTATGTGGCATTGTTGCCATAGATCTGTATCTATGGTGTATTTTCTACTTTGCAGTGTTCAGCACATTAATGCCCAATCACAGCTGACGTCAGCACACAGATAGTTGTGATGTATGGCACACTGACATAAACACACAAATCATGTTGCCCCATCTGGGCTGGAAAATTTAACAGAGCTCCAGATCTTCCTCCAGCCCCATACAAATATACCTCCTGCTTCTGGCATAAACTTGGCAGCTCTGGAGAGGAGCCAGGACATGGTTAGGAGGGAAGCCAGGAATGGTGAGATTCAGGGAAAGAGTTTGTTGGCAGCTAGAAGAGGTATTGTTTTAAATTATACTAAAAATGCAAAAAAAAAAAAAAAAACAAAACCCACCCAAAAACCAGTCTTGGAAACTTTTCAGTCTTGCTAGATGCACCGCAGTTTTTCTAAATTAGTTAGTTCAGCCAAAATATAATTATTCTAACAACATGGTAGCAATCCTGTTGTGCAGGCAGGGCTGGGCATCCGTTCTATATCTTACTTTGTGCTACTGTTTGAGACAGACATTTTCTTTTAAGTGCAAACTTGCAATATTTGGGTTCAACCAAAGTGTACTTTCAAAACATGTCAAGAAAACGCACGTAGCGAGCTGGCTGTGGAAATGGGAACTGCACACGTGTTTAGGCAGCTTTGGGGAAGGGCAATTATGGAAAAAGATTGCTTTGCTAATTTATTTAAATACTAATTTACTTTCAGGAGGTACATAGCTTTGAGTAATTATTTGCGCGCGTTTAAAAATATTTATTTACAACAAAAGCTGTTGAAAATGCATTTGAGTATAAAGCATGGGGCTCCACCAACACAAATTCAGGCATAGGCTGTGTGCTAAACTTACCCACTGAAATTAATATTGTGTGTTTCTACTGGATTGAGCTCTTAATGTACCACAATTTTAGCATTACTACTATTAATCAAATCAATCTTGGTTCATCTGGATTCCGTATTAGGAAACAAATCTGTCTTTTCTCCTCTGCTCTAATTTCTAGTTCTCCTCTGCTCTCCTGTCAAAATTTTTTTAACACCCAAAATCCGTCCTCTCATTTTGTCAGTTGCTAAAAGATTCAAAACCTCACAAAATTTCTGTCATGAAAATGTTTAAATTCTCAGTCCTTGCACTGCGTAAGTAAAGAAAGAGAATGGAAATTTTTCTTAGGATGGCCTCAACTTTTCTACATAGTACATATAAACAATCTCAAAATCTAAAAGGAAAATAAGACACTCCTGTTAAAAATCTACAATGAGATACAATTGCCACCTATATAAATATTTGAATTACATGGACTTTTTGAATGTATTTACATTTTTATTCTCATCAGTACAGTAACATAATTTTCATATGGGCTTACATACTGCATTGAAAATAAGGTATTTTAAGAGCACATCTCTTTCCAAAGAGACATTAGGCCTATATTTTGGTAGAGGGGCTACTTCTGTATCTTTACATTCTGGTAATATAATCCCATCACTGGTTTTATTTTAAATCATTTAATTAAGCATTAATACATTGAATCCTACTTCAATTTCATCACCTAAAACAGTGCTTACAAACATTCTTTTGTACTGGGACAAAACCCAGTTTATACCTAATATATAATACAAATCTACACAATTATGCAATACCTAAGTATTTAGTATGACAGCAAAGTATCCAAGGAGGAATTCAGATACTCCTCCCAAGTCCAGGCAAAATTGTAATTGGGGGCAACAATTTCTGTTGTTACCAACAGGTGAAATCCTGACACTTCATTTGAAAGAAGGTCTCAATAATAAACACCAAGCAAGTTCATGCCAAATAATATGAATCTTACGAAATTAAAGCAAATTTTGGTGCCTGAATTTTCAAGAAAAGCTAAAAAAAAATTTTTTTTTTTAAATTCTGTTACATTCTGTCATAAAGCTGAAGTAAGCTTAGCACCATAATGGAGACAGCCACACTGAACTAAAATGAAACAGTGGTTGGATATCCAATAAATGAAATAATCCCTGATCTTTTTGAGAAATTATCACACAATGACATGGTAATGATTTACACAATACACAAATATTTACCACTTGTCGTTACTACTTCATCTCCAAAGGATTTTACATTGGAAATATAAATTACTAAGAAACAAGGCTTAAATATTTTTGACCATTTATTAATAATTATTGGTCAAGAAATTTCAGAATTACCCATACACCTTCTTTTGGTAAAATAAGTTAGGTAACAGCCCCTTGTGCTAGTTTTATAGAGAGATCCAGTTTGTGCACATCTTATTATTATTCACAAACAATAACAGGATAATAGTAAGATTCAATGTATTAATGTATTATTATTATTATTCACAAATCCCCAAAAGAAATGATTAACAACTGCTCTGCCAAAAAGTGTTATTTGATAATTGATAAAGACTGTAAAGTATAAAATTCTGTAAGTCTTCTAACTCCAAACTGATCAGTGCTGTTTTCAGTGCTTGCACACAGCAAATTGACTAACTGAATGTTGAATTTTGGATCTAAAATGAATGTACACTCAGGCCACGGGAATACAAGATGACCACTAACAAATTCTGGTGTGCAGAAATCTCTACCAATCTCACAAGAAAACTGAACACAAGTGCCATGTCTTTGCTGGAAGACTCGAGGAATAAACTTGGAGGTTTTGCTACAAAGTACAGTGCCTTCAGTGATGAGAAATCCACACCTGGGCATTCTGACTGAGCAGGAATCTTCTTTCACCTTTGAAGAACCCTACTGGCTACAATAGAACTTAGGTATAATATCCTGTATGGCTGAAACCAGAGAAGTACTGATTTTGGTTGACTTTTTATAGGTAAAATGACATTACTACATAATATACGAATAATAAATATATATATATAAATATTATAATATATACATGATTTATATATTATTTGATATATTAATATCTAATATAGTAATAGCTAAATAACATAGCTAGTTACATTAGCTAATTTAAAGCACTAATGAATATATTTGAAAAATTTTATACAAGCTGCAGAAGCAAAGAAAGGACAAGCAGTGAAGACAAGAGCAGGCAATTAGATGCAACATACTCATAAAAATGGGAAGAGAGTAACAAAGCATCTGTTGGTCAATATGTTACACAACATATTAATCCCAGATTTTGGTTGTTCTCTTAAGGTTGCTTTTAATAACATTTCTCTTGATAGTTGCCTCTGCTGTGGGAATTCTGCAGTGTTTTTGCACATTACCATAAAAATGTCAGATGAAGGTTGATGACACCGTGTACAATTAATTTTGATAAATTTTCAGGAAGAATAACGAGTCAGGAAATAAAAAGTAAATATCGCACACTATTAAAAAAGAAAAATATCTTTGGATCTTCACTGACTTGGGTATTACTTGAGCTATGAAACCATCTGAGGCCAGCAAACCCTGGCACCTTACAGAATGAGAAGTATGTCTATTCTGCCATTGAAGGGCAGACCTAAAGGCCAACAGTGAAATGAGAGATAAATTAAGAAGTCAATAACAACTCCTTCTGCAGCCTAAAAAAAAAAAAAAAAAATGAACCAAGTCCAGCGGTTCAAATCAAACGTTCCATCTGTTGATCTCCAAGAGCTTCACAAAAGACAGGCAAGTGCTGCATTCCTCATTTACAAGTCAGCAACAAGCACAAAGGTGACATGTGAGCTGGCCAAAGCCAAAAGGCGGCCAAGAGCGAGCTGGGATCCCAGCTCAGCCTCTCCCTGCAGCTCTGCCTGCCCCCCTCTGTCTGAGCTCTGCTTTAGGAGGCTGCATCCATGGAGCTGGGGTAGCAGCAAAACATCATGAAGATGGTGTGGGAGTGGGAGCCCAGAAGGCTGGGTGCTGCAAAGCCTGGTATTGTCTGGCTGAAAGAGGTGACAGATGTACAGCGCACTAAAGGGCGACACTTTTTGAGCTGAACCCTGTCCAGTGCTTTTCTCTTCTCTTTCCTCAGCTTTCTGTGACTGAAAGCACAGGCTGCAGGTGACTGTGGGTGCTTCTGCTGCATGGGGCCCTTGCACAAGTCCTGCTGCATGGAGGAGGTGAAATAAATCTGATTGAGCCCTTCTCCAGTGCAGGGTGAGTGGCTGGGAAGAAATCAGTACAGGATGTGGGCTGAGATGAGCCCAGCACCTCCCCTGAACATCATCTGCTTTTCACCAACGAGACTGCCTCACTGTTATAAAAGTTACAAATCTATAGGTTATTACTTGAATTGAAGCAGTGAAAAAATGAACTGATCATCTGAGCAGATTCCTCTAGAAAACTGAACACAGAAAATACGCCACGCTACAAGTTGGTCATAGTGCAGTATAGAACAGAGATGCAAAAGCAGTCTGAAGATGAGTCATTACAACAGAGCCCCAACAAAACTGCCAAAATTACATATTTGAAACCAACTGGCTTAGCTAAAATCCTGTGACTCCACTGGGAGTCATTCATTATAAGAAAAAGGTTCAGGGGTTCCTTTTGTTGCCATTTTGCCTGAAAAAATAGTCATTGCAGTTTTCTTACCAATTTAGAAAGGCTAATGCTCGCTGCAACTTTAATTCTTTAAACAGAGAATCTCATTTTATTCCCAGGTGACCAAAAAGAACCTGCACTATTATTTCAATTAACAGCACACAAGCATCAAAGGGAACACCTAACTGGCGTTGACAACCAAGTGGCAAGATTCTGAAATATAAAACCACTCAAAAAACGAATCCCTTATCCAGTACAAAATGATAGGCTGTCATCAGGAGCAGGCTGGCAGAGCTGGGTCCAGATGGGAAACTGGCTGGGCAATAAGGAGAGGTAGGGTGGAAATGATGGGTGGGCTGGAAACGAAGGGAACCTAAGGCAAGACATGACTGCTCCCTCTGCTGGCAAGGTCCTCCCCGGCTTTAATTTTTAACTAATGAGTAGGCATTTCTTTAATTATTTAGCATCTAGCCAATAAATAATGCAGAGCGCTCCTTCCTCAGTCTGTTGCTGTGTGTTTGCACATTTTTGAACTTATGGTGCCCTATTTCACTAGAATAATTTGCCATAGAATTAAGGCTCAGATGGATGTCTAATGGAGAGTTCCTGGCTTTGTAATTTTAATTCTTTGTAAAATGGAAAGCAAGATTAAGCTATTTAACCTCCAATATATTATATTTTACAACGTATACTCGTTTCATATTTAATTTACACATTTCATAATATTACCACAAATTGCTTGTCATATCTTACCCTAACAAGGACCCCTTTATGTAGCAGTAAGATGCTATAAAATTAAACATTCTGCAATACAAACACACTAAATGACACATCATACCAAAAACGTATCCTTCTTCTAGGAGTAAAATCCATGACCAGTGAATCCAGTGACAATGTTTGCATTAAAACCTAATTAAAAGACGAAGACAAGCCATTCGTGACTCGATCTGTGATATAAATTAATAGCTGCAGTAAGAACATTTAGGAAAAAATCTGTTCTAAGATTTTGGCCTACAACCAGAAGCTCCCAGAACAGGAGGGATCAGCTTTTTTTGCCCACTGTTCTCATCTGAATCCTGGCTGCAAAGCTACTCCAGCTCCCAGCTTTCCAGAAGGCTCCATCCCAGGAATCCTCGCCTGCCATTTGGTTTGCTGATTTTAATCTCACAGGACTTTCTTACAGTGCCTCCACTATGCTGAACTGGCACTTGCTCCTAGAAGTGAGTTATTATTAAACTTGTAGGTCAATTGTGGCACTAACAACTCTTTGGAAGCTTTCAGCCACGGTGTACAATTTGCTGGTCTAATTAAATATTAATTCTAAGTGTTACATTCTGTGGCTAAGAGCTTTTATTTTCCATCATCAGTCTGGAAGAGAAAGAGGTTACAAGGCTAATTTAATATTTTTTTTTTCCCCCTAGCATTAAAGCTTAACTACACAGGCATGAAAACATCATTAAAGATGCAGTATTCCTTTTTATTATGATTATATTCTAATTAATAGAGAATGTCTAAACAAAAAGTGGTAGACCTGGATTCTGAAATTTCAGGATTTTTAAACTACACCAAAAGTTCCCATCAAAATGTTTCTAAGCACACGTTGCATAGAAGTTCAATATTTGGTTCTGTGAAAATCACTTAAGATGGAAAATACATATGCAAGCATTTAAATGTAAAATACTTTTACACAAAATTATTGTTCTTTGTTCTGATTCTGAAACAGAACAGATAAACCCTATATTTAATGCTAGAGTCACAGGGCTTATTTTTTTCTTTAGCTCAAGAACCTGAACTTCTACTTAAGCAAAAAAAAAAAAAGAAAATACTGCTTCAGAAAAAAATATGCTACCTTCCATTTTCTAAAAGAATTACTTGCTTAAAGCAGTAACTCCTTTGCCCTGTATGATTTCAAGTCACTCTTCTAATCTTTACTTATCAGTGTCCAAATGGGCTCAATAAGAAGCCTCCTCCCTTCTGCTTCCATAACAGTTGTGTCCATGTCTGGACACTGGGCATTATATTAACTGCTTAGTCCAGTAGCCAAAAGATTCCATATGCTGGAACAGATGACTATCTCCATACTGTGATGGGATATTTAACTGTTTAGGTCTAAAGCTGCAGTTCAAAGATTTGCTTCTCCATCTTACCTCACTGTCACAGGCGTATTTTCAGTTTATACAAGTAAAATGTAAAATGTCAAATGAAATTGCCACGCTGCTCGTGCACTTCTCCAGTTTAACGTGTGCATTTTGGGAAAGAGGTTTTTTTTTTAGTTAAAGAGAGATGGTGAGGATGTGTATATAGTGGCCTTCTGAAAAGTAAAATTTATTAAAATGACAGGGCTGTTTTAGGCATGCCAGTTCAACAAACAGTGTGACTGCTCATCATGATGCAGTTAATTTGGTTAACAGACAGCTAATATGTGGAGACAAACACGTGCTTCAGATGTATATTGCATTTGCTTTTGAAATGGGTAGTTGTTACCAAATCAGAAGTGGTGCTGCTAGAACACAGCCTGTTGGCAACCAAAATCTGATTCTATGAAACCACAGAATACTTTTATTTCTTCTACAGCTTGATTAGCAAGTATATCAGCAATAAGAGAAATGAAAAAAAAAAAATACTGTTTCCCAAATTAATTTTTTAATAGGATACTTCCCTGAGCTTCCTACTCAGAATTTTAAAGATGCTTTTATGAATGTCTAAAAACCAAAATACTCATAATCCTGAAACTATGTGGATAACCCAAAATACCTGTCATAAACTTACAACTCTTGATACTTATCTGTACAGTCGTTAAAAGCTACGTCTCACATACAACAAAAAGCAACATGCAACATTAAAAAGCATGTACAGAAAAATACTCTGACCATTTCATCTTCATGGCTTCTATTCTGCAGAGGAATTTGAAAGCTTCCTTAACCATGACACAGAAGCCACATGATGCTGGATCTCAATGCAAATCTTCCTGCAGCTACCTCACCAAATACATTTGGAGGTTATTCAGCACTTTACAGCAGGGAACTCTCAGAAGTGAGAGCTCTAAGGTAGGCAGTCACTCTTAGCTCTTGCCACAGGAGTAAAGATTTCAAACTGTGAGAAATTCACCAGCTATAGGAGCTCACATCTCATAATCCTATATTAGCAATGGGTTCTGAAGCACTCCCTTGCTTGACTTTTGAGTTTAGCTGCTAAATCACTCAGTGTGAGCACAAAAGGCTTGGGATGTGAAAAGGTTTGTTTCTCAATTTTTCTACACTGAAACGTACAGTAACTTCTGCACTTGGGTGAATTCAAAACATCGAAACATTAATATTGTAGGAAATTAATTTTTTAACCTACCGGATGAAATGATGAAAATTTGCTAAACAGAACTTCAGTCTCTGAGGACAGGCTCTGTAAGAAGACTTATTCATACTGACTTTTCATTAGTCAATTAATTTCCCTTGGTACGTGCTGACTAATGTGGGTTTTAGTCCTTACCAGTAATACCAGCTTTGAGTTCAAAATAAAGCATGGCTTTAACAAGTGCTATGCTTTCCCCACTGAATATAAAAACCCACTCAAAAAAAAATCTACTACTACTTAAGTGACACAAAATCGGGAAGAACAGGAATAGAATTTAAAACATTTTTTAGTATTTTGAGGGAGAGATGTCCTTGGATTTACCAATGATTTCTAGTAATTAAAGTAAAAAAAAATAAAACAGGAAAAGATTTTAAATTCTAATTTAGAACTTTTCCATTATAGACAAGTGACAATAAAGTCCTTTCATTCACACAATTGCACAATAATTCTTTTTCTAAATGTAGGTATTTAAATGCACTGATTATCAAAACGCAGAAAAAGAATTCTTACTTGCTTTTATAATATTCCTTAAACTTGGGAATTGTAACAACAAACGAAATGCCTCTTCAGTCTGCCCTCCTTGATCAATGCTAGATTTTAAAAATGGAAGTAATTTTCCCTTTTCAAATGTACCATATGATTTCTTAGGCACAATGCATTTTCAAGAAGCTGTAGGAAGACTTGAAAAATAACCTTCCATCAACTATTTTAATCACACTTGTAAGTAGCTCAATATTTATTACCTGACAGACAGTGTAAGATAAGAGGATGTGCAATCGGTAGAAAATATCAATCAAGTAAAACTTGTCATGCATCACCCGAATAAAATTCATAATTGGATAAATTTTTTTGTGTCATTTTCTTGAAACCCTCTTCCAGAATAATGTGTTCCTATTTTTGTGGTTGAGAAGAGAGAATTTTCTTTTTTCTTCATGCACTGCTTGCCCTAGAAGTTTCATCAATAAAACCCCCAAAAACTGTGTGCTTTAGTGGACTACAATTTTTTTCCAATCACTCTGGAAAAACCCCACACACAAACTGACTTTTTTTGCAAACCAAAATACAGCCTTACAGAACACCATGAACTGTCCCCCCAGGCTGGATTCATCAGCATTATCTTTGGATAAATGAGATTCCAAGTTATTAAATCTAAGACAACGGATTGCTGGTATAATGTAAGAGCCAAACTGGTGCATGTGTATCACTGAGGGAAAAACATCAAGAACAAAAATCACTGTTTAATGCTCTGTAATCACTGAAGAGTCAAACCAGACATGAGAATGTAGGGAAAGTGAACAAACAATAACAGCATTGTTTTATTATGTAAAAAGGCAAAGTGGCTGTTTAGAAACAGATTAAGGAGGCAGCAAGAGAAAAATTACAGACCAGAATACAGAAAATAGGAAATAGGGAGGATCATTTTAATGTCTCACCAGCCGAGAAAAAGGATAATAAATGAAAGGTAAAGGCAAAATGAAACTTTCTGAAGGAGAAAGAAACCATGTAGATTCAATTTGTGAACTCCCTGTCGCAGTACAACATGCAGAGTATTTGGCAAAACACAGAAAAGAAAACCATTTCAAAAAATATAAGTACATATATTTTTATATATGCATTATTCATATACTTCATATAAAAACCAGGATTTGTCTGGCTTGAAAAGACATTGCCCCTGTCAAAAATCACTACCACCAATTATTTTATTTCTTCTTCACTGGAGTATCTAGTACTGGAGACTGACAGAGGCAAGATAAGCTACGTCACTACCAAAAATCTACTTTTTCATGACAAAGCAGGCAAAGACAAAACTATTTTTTTTGTATCTGTCACCCAGACAAAACTTTGAGTAAATGTGATTTTAAACTTACATGTCCTTCACGAAAATGACACATGTGAAGAATTTACTTGGAGGCCACCCAATTAATTTAGTTAGGGGCTGAACTACAGCCTGGGAAGTGGAGGAACTATTAGAGAGTACTAGAGCAGTTCAGGGAAAAATATGAGGAATTCACTACATCTTCAGGAGAACAGTGTGAATTCTCTATTTCAAGGAAAAAAGGGGAAAACAGTGTGAATTCTCTATTTTAGGGGGAAAAAATGGGGAATTCACTACATCTTCAGGAGAACAGTGTGAATTCTTTATTTTAGGGAAAAATGGGAATTCACTACATCTTCAGGAGAACAGTGTGAATTCTTTATTTTAGGGAAAAATGGGAATTCACTACATCTTCAGGAGAACAGTGTGAATTCCCTATTTCAGGGAAAAATGGGGAATTCACTACATCTTCAGGAAAACAGTGTGAATTCTCTATTTTAGGGGAAAAAAGGGGAATTCACTACATCTACAGGAGAACAGTGTGGATTCTCTATTTCAGGGAAAAAATGGGGAAAACAGTGTGAATTCTCTATTTCAGGGGAAAAATGGGGAATTCACTACGTCTTCAGGAGAACAATGTGAATTCTCTATTTCATGGAAAAAATGGGGAAAACAGTGTGAATTCCCTATTTCAGGAAAAAATGGGAATTCACTACATCTTCAAGAAAACAGTGTGAATTCTCTATTTCAGGAAAAAATGGGGAATTCACTACATCCTCAGGAAAACTGTGAATTCTCCATGTGCTCAATGCACTGACTTGAATGTTCAGCAGATGAAGCACGTGCTAGAACTGGCTGATCGAATTAAACAGATACACACTTGGAACAACAAAAAAAAAAAAAAAAAAAAAAATCCCTGTGTGTCTCACTCTGCTGGGAAGAAGGGATGCTTTCTTTACTTTTGTGGTGCAGCAGAGAGGAGAGGAGCTGTGCAGAGGGAAGGAGAGCAGCTGCTGTGATCATCAGGCAGCTCCGTCTGCAGCGAGCACATGTTGGGCCAGCATCCCCAATTAACAGTGCCAGGGAGGCTGCACACACGCTCCCAGGGGCTCTCTAACTAACTCCCAAGTCCTCTCTGCTTCTTGGAGAGGGCAGCAACAGCTCAGCAGGGCTCTGGGAACTCACTGCTGTGGGCTAGGAGGGACCCTCAGCAGCTCTGCTCCTCCTAATGACAGCCCTCCCCACGGCGCGGTGTACACCAAGTTTCACAATTAAAAAAAAAAAAATGAAATGAAATTAATGCCCTTGTTTGTTTAAGATAGCTAAGCAAAGATCCTGCACATTCTGTACATTTCTTTTTTTTTTTTTTTTTAATTCAGAATTTTCTAGCACTTAATGTAAAGATTAAAAATTCAGTTATTTAAAAAAAACGTGGTATAATTTCAGTCCTAACTGTCTGGAATTTTTAAACACAAGCCAATAATCAACTTCTTGAGTAAGTTTGAAACAAGCTTTCTGTCTTAGAGACACTTCTGTGCTTCTCTAAAATACAAATGGACTTTTTCTTGGCATGGCATATAAAGAAGACTACAATAGAAAGGGTTGTATATCCCAATTATGGACAGGCAATTCCAGGGTGTGAGAAGTAGGACCATAGTTTTACATTTACAAATTTTATTTCTTGCATTAAATTTAAGTGTCCTTCTTTCTGAAGGCAGATTGCCACCTAATATTTAAAAATAATAACCAAGGAGATGGAGGTATGTACTACAAGAGAAATATTCATACGCTTTGGACTACAATGGTAAAACTAGAAAATCGACCTTCTTTACTTTCAAAGGATTAATTGCATTGGTATCTTAATAAAAAACATTTGCAGGTATTCAAAGACCTTTAACAAAATGCAGTACATGTGAGTCATGTATCTACCTAAACCAGGATTTAATCTATTGATAAACTCACCTACTATGGAAATATTTTGCATAATCTGAGGCTTTACCCAGTACTTTTTTACTATAATCAAATATCTAAAATTACAGGCTCCCTATGCATTGTGAATAATAATATTTTTGCTTTTGTAAGCTACAGTACCACTCACAGAACAAAAGGCTACCTACATTTTTCCTTTTGCTAAAAAAGTTTATTTTCAGAAGATGCATTTAAGTCTCTGTATGCTGTCAGGAAAAATGCTGTGAATTGTTTCTGATTTGGCAGTTGGGAAAATGGCTCATGCCACAACTGGCTTGCTCCTAGTCCCAATATAAGAGGATATTAGAATTATAGAGCAAATTTGTGCCTTTAAAAACAAGATCAGATATCACTATAATGAGCACTTTAGATAAAGACAGCAGACTGCAAAGTCTTGTATTGGTACTCCAAAAAGCACTGGGAAAGTGCATAGAGATGCTGGAAAAATAATTGAAAAAGAGATTTCTATAACTACACTATTTGCTTTCCCTACAGTTTCTGAAATTTTGACAGTTTTTAAAAAAAGGAATAAGACCCACATTTGGCATAACTGTTCTTAAAATTCATAGCTGGGTACGTTTTTTGTGTCATTTTCTTGAAGTCCTCTTCCAGAATAATGTATTCCTATTTTTGTGGTCGAGAAAAGAGAATTTTCTTTTTTCTTCATGCACTCTTTGCCCTAGAAGTTTCATCAATAAAACCCCCAAAATCTGTGTGATTTAGTAGACTAATAAATAGCATTCCTAAAATAATTTTCTACTTAGTTCTTCATAGATTTTGCAGCATGACTCTTCCCACAAAATCATAAAGCATAAGACACAGTCATGTTTTAAGTTCAAACTTTGAACAAAAAGATTTTTAAAAATGTCCAGAACTGCTTTTTTTTTGTTGTTGTTTTTTTTTTAGGTTTTGTTTTTTTCTTTTTTTTTTTTTTTGTTTTTTTGTTTTTTTGTTTTTTTGTTTTTTTTTTGCACCAGAAGCTTTAAACTTTTGCTAAGTGGTATGGCAGCTCTGCAATCCAGCAAAAGCAGCATTCCTACCTGGATGAGGTGAGCAGGCACGGTGATGATGCAGGCTGACAAGGATTTCCTGAGCAGGCCACGCAGAACATAGAGGAATTTTGTCAGGCTCTGAGGATCTTCAGGAGTATCACTGCAACAAACATCATCACCCCACAATATGGAACCCAGGCTCTGGATTCCTATCCTCAAAACATTCCTTTGTTTTTTCTGTTGAGGGAGGAAGAAAAAAAAAAGAATTTGTTATTTTTTAAACGCTAGGAGGAACACAATTTTTAGAATGCATATCCAGAATAATTATGTGTTTTATGTAATCATAGTGATGATGTTGATTTTATAAAAATGCAAATGGAATGGGATTTTTTTTCACTGTTTAGATATCATGGATAAGCAAGTACAAATATAATAGACACATGGAAATACTGAGAACTCCTAATTTGTATTTTTTAACCAGTTAAATATAAGTGTATTCTGAAATAAAATCCAGTAATAACACTAGGACCTTTTATGTCCTTTCTCTGCTCCATCACTGTCCTAAAAATCACGTAGAAGAGTATTTTCTCCCAGCTCTAAGACAATCTGCTGGAGTAATCAAACACAACTTCTCCCTCTATTTTCACCTTTCCACTGTGTCACTTCCATAACCTGACTATTCCACTGTTTGCTTCAGTTCCACTTTTTCTGCTCCTTCTGAGAGAACAAGGTCACTGCCTTAGAAGTCTCCAAGTATCCCTGATGTCCCTTTCAACAGAAAGGAAGGAAGTTGTAGCCACAGCTGTGGGAACACAGAGTCTGATGGGGACATCAGCAGATTGTCCCTTAAGGACCACACCTTGACATGAGAGTTTCTGGTCTGCTTTAGAGGCCAAGGTAAAGCTCCTTTTCTGAAGGGACAGAAGATGAAGTCAAAGTTGTAATTTGTTTAAGCAAATATATCTCTCATGATGACAATTCCCATTTCTGCTTGTTTGATGTGACCTTTCCTGGTGGTTTTTGGAAAGGATTTTAGATATATTTGCTATCAATAGCTGAAAAAGAGACAATGAACTCCCTTGTTGAAAGACTTCCTGCACAAGGTAATCAAAGAAACATTTAGGGTTTAGGGTTCATACTTGAAGACCAGCTTCTTTAATTATAAACACACACATATATAAATACTAGTTTTGATAAGTAAAAGCTTGTAGGTACTTTTCACAGGAGAGAAGTGTTTTGATAAACTGCAGTGATGCCTCAGGTTCAGCTGTTCTATTTTTCACATTCTGTGCTGCTTCAGTGTGCACTTCTGAGCTTCACATTATGGGATGCTGAGCTCTCTGCACAGAGCAGGGAGACAAAACAATTCCTGCTCCAGCTGGGCACCAAGGACAAATGATCCAAAGCTCAGGCCCAGGAGCACAAACAGCGTGGGCTGGAGAGAGAAAAACAAGCAGGATGGGAGTGCCTGGGCTAAAGCTGGAATGGGACAATGAACTGCAAGGTGCAAATGGAGCAGAGCTGATCCCAGTGAGAGCCCCCGGGAGCGCTCGTGCATTTTGGGACCATTTTGGTTCCTCTTGGCTGCAGCCCTGGCTGGGCTCTGGTGCTGCCCAAGGTGGATCCATGGAGGAGATCCTTTGAATCAATCCCTGCTTTGTTCTTTAGCTCTGCCCAGACTCTGCTCTAGCCCAGCCTTCCCAAGGCATCAGCAGATATTAATTTCCAACAGCTGGAATAAACAGCAACTATCAAGCACAAACCACAGCACAGCTGCTCTGGAAATCCAGAGGAAAGGTTTTGGGAAGACAAGAGGCTGCTGTTCCCAAAGCTTCCTTATCCAGGTTGGATAGGCTGAGCCTGGGTGGTGAGACACAGTCAGCCCCTCGTGGCTCTGCTTTTATCCTCTTGTGTGTCTCAGCCAGGGAGCTGATCTGCCAATTCACTCCCAGTCCCTGGGGAAGCAATCTGGGTTTCAACTCTGGCTTCTTTAGTCTCAGGCTTTGCAGCCTTTTAGGCTTTAGTTACGAAAAGAGAACTTTTTACACTACTTTATGAAGATCAGGACAACAGTACGGGATAATACAACACTTCTCTGTAAGGCATCCCCTCAGATCAGGGGTTCAGTTTTAAAAAAAATTGCAAAAAGTGAAGTTTTAGTAGAATATTCTTTAATTACTTCTGATCAGAGCAGATTCAGGCAATTCTTGATGTGCACTTAAGCAACAGGAAAAAACCCCAGGCATTTAAGAAAACTCCTTTATCCAGATATCATGGGTATTAACCAGGCAGAGAAAGTGCTACAGTATTTCATAATTTCAACACAAGCATACATAAAACTTACAGAAACTTTTTAAATGAGAAAAATATTTTTCCTTATGAGGAACATCCATAAGAACAACACACAGAAGAAAAAACTGTTCTCTTAATGGAGAGAGGATGACAGATGCTTATTTCACAACATCAAATCATAAGAGTAGTAAAAGCTATTCAAACATCAGATAACATCAGATGTATTTATTTAGCCAGTAATTGAACTTCCACCAGCATAATTTATTATCTATAAATATACATATAATAATATATATAATATACATATTTTATTTCTATTTCAGTTTATTCCAAAACTGAAATATAAGTGCAAGTCTAATATTCTCCCACAGCCAGCCTGCTGTAAAGAGTAGGATAACATTCTTTTACCACTAGATCTTTAGTATTTGCATTAGTCTGGAAGTTCAGATTTATTTTCTAATATTTTAAATTTTTTTTTCATGTAATTTTTGTAACAGTGTTTGATTTGGCAGCAGAAATTCTGATTATGAAGAATTCAGAAAACCCAACTCCAAGCCAGCAAAAAGAAAAAATCCCCCCCAAACAATTACCCTGAAAGCTTCCAAAGTATACAAAATTAATATTAAGGAAATAGTTGCCTATTAAAGCTCTGATGTCAAACATGCAAACCCCAAAATACTCTGAAACAAAGGGGTACTATTCTATATAACTTAATGCCATGATCAATTGATAAAGGATTCCCAGCAGCAGAGTTACTGGGAACCTTTTAGAAAGGCTGTAAACATGATGCTTGTATTTGTAGCTTCTAGGTAATTCAAGCCCTGATTTTCCAAATATTAACTAATTATTAACCATTACCTAATGTTAACTAACTGTACTAGGTCCTAGAGATGCCTGAGCATTTCATCAAAGGTTTACCAAACCTCTAATGGTGGCTTTCACTTCTTTCCCCAATTGTGTCAAACCATCTCTCAGCTGGGGAGAGTCACATTCTGCTCAGCTTTCTTCAAATAAAGGAGTAAGTCTAAATATCATTGGCATATTGATGTGAAAGCAGCCAGAAATATCTGAAAGTTTTACCAGTCAGGTAGAAGATTATTTGGGGGTCGTGGTGGGGGTACATGCACAAACTTCTCAGAAGCTTTTATGATTATATATGGGAACTATACACAGCAGATATAGGCTGCTCCTTACAATCTTCACACGTGCCTACTTAAAAATCACTTCTGAGGGCTCAGTAAATGAAATAGCAGAGAATTGCTCAGAGATTTGGCAAATAAAAGATGCAAGGTGTGTTCTGGGCCACTGCTACATTCAAGTCTGGACACATTTTTAAGAAGTGTGTATTATACAAGGCTTCTAAATGTACAAAATTTGAGTGTACAAAGAAAGATGATGCAAGGGGAAAAGTGGAATATTGAAAGAAAGGAACAGAAACCACTCCAGGAAATCATATGCCTTACCTCCCTTCAAACAGAAAGAACTACATAGTGCTAATGGCTTTCTAGATCAATAAACTGGCCTGAAAACTAACTTTTAAAGCTTCACCTTTGAAACTTATATGTATTATTGAGCAAACATATACTGTTAGATTCATCTCAGTTAAAGTTCTGGTTCTGTTTTATTGACACTAGCAAGACATTTTGAAACAACTGACAAAAAGCAGAGAAAACAACGATCGGCGACGTTTAATTTTTGCAAACAAAAAACCAGCCAGGTGCTGGCTCTGAAAAGCCTTCATTTTTTTTTTTTTTTTTTTTTTTGATATATGTGTATGTATAAAGAAAAAGAAGCAACAAGAGGCTGGTGTCTTGGGCAGGAGGCTGGCAGGGTGTTTGTGTCACCCAGGGCTCCGAGGCAGGAGGAGCATCCCCGTGCGGCACAGGAGGATGACACACATCCCTGTTGCCATGGCTACCGTGGGGAGAGGGGCCTGGCAGGGACCAATGGCCTTCTCCAGGCTGGCACTGCCACCGAGGGGAAGGCAAAACCCTCCCAGACATCTCGGCTGAGCACGAGCACCGACATTTACACACGAGGGCTCGGTGCAGGGAACGCTCCTGAAGCACGCTGGCACGAAGGAAAACATCCCCTCCTGCATCCTCTCCCTGCAAAAATGACTCCCAAGATATTCCTCAGACATTGGACTTGTATTAAATCATTTCAGGCTCTGCAGAGTCCACGCTAATTGACTTTGCAGTAGCATTTCTATTGCACGATTTTTCAATTGAGCATCAATATATACAATTTATTACATTATTACCATCAGCGCCAAAGGACTGCCACGTTACTGAATATGACAAAGAATAACTTATAGGGCACTGCTCAGATTAGAAAAGGTCTTGCAGCCTATGTTGCTACACTTAAAGTGGTTTTGATTACCCACATTATGCTCTGTGAAGAGTACAGAGATTTTTGGAAGGCTGATAAGCTGTTTTGATTCGCAAATTGAAATAGTAAACTGAAAAATGTAAAATTATTTCTTTACTTCTCTTTCAATACTCACCACATAAAGATACTACTATTTAATCAATTAAAAAATTCACACCAGTTAAAACAACAATAAAAAAACCTGAAAGTTTAGGGATAAATGTTTAACCTCAAGAACCTCGAACAGATTATGCTAAAGCAATAATTTGAAAAACAAATATGGTAGGTGAAAATGTGTTTTGCTTATTCCCATTATATTTGGCTATCCATCTATTAGCTAATTGCATAGAAAATGCATTTTATTAATGCTGTCTTACATTTCTTTCTCTGCATATATCTGACAGGTAAAAACTCAAAAAAAAAAAAAAACTTAAAACATGAACAACACTATATTTTTGCTTGTTTATTTCAGCAATACTTAGAAATAATTTGTTCCTTAATAATTTGTCCAAGACCTTGTGCAAGAAAAGCAAGAAAAGAACAGTTACAGGATTAAAGAGGAGTGTGAGGGTCTTCAGTACCTGGGGATCAGAGCCATCAAAGCCTTCCTGGGAAATGATCCTCTGAATGGACTGAAGCAGCCTTGCATAACCACTGTTCATATTCCTGTTGGGAAGCAGAAATATTTTAGCTACACGTTTTAACATTCTCCTGTATGTCTCTAACAGCTGTATAAAAAATAAATATGAACAGATGCAGCTTTCAGTGCAAGTGTCACACAGAAAAGAGGTGTCAGAGAAGAAAAAAAAAAAAAAAAAAAGCCAAATTCAGACATTATAAGCAGTTGTGATTGCTTCATATTAACTAGTTCAGTGCTCAGACATTTAGTGAAAGCTAAAATCTCTAGGGATTAAGATAACTTAATTATGTCAGGCTCACTTACATTTAAGTATCAACTTAAAGTTGAAACCATTCCAGCCCAGTACTAATCTTCTGTAACTGACAGAGAGCTACCCAGTTGTTATTCCAGGTATACCCCGATGAACAGAGCTGACTTTCTGTGAAAATTTTCATACATTTTCACAGCTTTATTTGCATGACAGCAAAATTGCAAGGTGGCATTTATTCTATGCATTGTTTAGAAAATATAACACTCAGAAAAACAAACAAAAGCAAACCGATGGCTAAAAATGGATTTAAGCAGACTTAACACAAAATGAAAGTTCAACAAATCATCTTGTCAAACTCAGAAGCTTTTTACCTTCAAAGAGCAATTCAGGTTCTCACTTTTAAAAGAGAAATTTTTTTCCTAAATCCCATGGACCACGCTGGGTTGGATGTCTGGGCCTGATGCAGGTTCCTCACTGCAGCTTAAGCCCTTCTATCTTTTCTGGCTTTGACATTTTCTTCCAGTCTAACTAACTACCATCAAAGGTTGAGGATTCAAACTCTTGCTGTACTTCCTGGGAAATATGACAGGTTATTTTGAAAGTTTTGCCTCTAAAAATTTTGTCTTGTTTGCTCCGTAATTTATGTATGCCTGGTCTGGTAACAGCTCAGGTTGGAAGCACCTTGAGAGACCACCCAAATATTAATGAAATATTATTATTAATATTATTCCCATTACTTTACTAAGAGCCCAGACTGTTATCCAAATGCATTTTACTGATGAAATAACCCAAATAAACTTGCTTTCATCCCTTGGCAGAGGAGAGAATTCAACTTTTCTGAGAAGCATGTGAGAATTGCAATGCATCATTGCTTCGACTCAAAAATGTGTTTCCTTTAGGAAAACAGCATCCACACAATCCCAACCCTCAAATATACCTGAGTTATAAATATCTACAATGAAAAAAGTCACGTGGCCCAAATAAATTTGAGTTTTGAAACAATCAATGGCAAAAAACATTAGGAGATGACCTTTCTCTGAACACAAAGGAGAGCTTCCAAATGAAAACCTATTTTTGTTTCAGATTTAGTAGCCCTAGAAGGCTACTGATTAAACTAAAGCACTTTAAGAATTTAACACACTTTATGAAATTCAGAGCTGAAAATTAACTGGCAGTATATGATCTCAACCTGATATTTCATGCATAAAATCTGCCTTGCTATACAAAAAAAAAAAACCAAACAAGTTGAACTTCTGAAGTCCATCACTTTCCCAGTGTTCAGCTGCAAAAGGAATGGCTATTAAATGTTCTGCCTACACTGTGTGGCAGCTGTCAGTTTACAGGGTGAAATTTAGCCCCCCACAGTAGCCAAAATTCTCTCTCTGTGTCTTTGAATTATCACAAAGATATTATTTTATTTTGCCAGAGAATATATATACTGCAATCAAAATATTTGCTGGTTTCTGATTCATTACTCACTTGTTTTTAAAAGTTAGTGGATAAAACAATAAAATAACCAAAGCACTAGCAGGATTATAGGGTCCCAACATTAAAACAAAGAAATAAAATAGAACTTCAATTAATCTAGCAGGAAGAGATTTGCAGCAAATAAAGAATTTTTAAAAACAATGTAATATGTGTAGATTAAAAAAAAATGTCAAAACAGGTGCTCTTCTACCTCTTTCTAAAATATTCATGGTTTCCTTGAATTTGACCCATCTTAAGTGAATAAGAGCATGAAAAATATTGCAGAAACACTGTTTATAAAAGCAAGTTGCATTACCCTTCTGGCAATGTTTGTCACAATATTTAAGGAAGGAAATAAGAGATTTCTTCTCTTCCAATTTCTAGTCTTTTTTTGGTTTTGTTGCTAAACACGACTTGATGTTGATGATGAGTTTAAACAATTCCTTCTTTACTCTTTTTTTTTTGTTTAGCACTTCAGTGATGGCTAAAGCAGGAGCTGGCAAGAAGGTATCCTGGTTACAACGAAGGCTCTGACTTCTCTGCTGATAGTTTCCAAGCAGTTAACAAAGGTTGGGTTATCAAGGGTATGACAAATAGCCTTGTTATGGAAAAGGAGACTCCATTAGGCAAGACAGTCAAACCTGCTTTATCTAAATTTATTTATCTCTAGATTAATTTATTCTTTTTCAAAAGCACGTACAGTAAGATTTATGGTAAGGTAAGATTTACAAGTATTACTGAAAAACTACAACTTATTTCTTTTGGTTCCTTAGATTATCAAACCTCCTTGTTTGGTAATTGCCCTGAAGAAGGAGACTGAAAGCAGAGATAGAAAATCAGTGCTGCCTGCAGTGCACAGAGCCACCAGAGAGGATGGATATCCCTGCCTTCCAGCTGGGTGTCAGCTCCAGCAGTGCAGCCACCAGGACACCAGAATATCCTGGCAGCAACCACTGCAGAACTGGCAGCCACTCATCCCTGCAAACCTGGGCTCAGTGCTGGCACCAGGACACAGCTGCCCTTCCCAACACAAAAGTGAGATGAGGAAGAGAAGGTTTGTGCCTTCTCCTGGCACCAAACACCCAGGCCCATTTACTGCTGCCTTTAGGAGCACTGGTTTTGCAGCCTGTCTTCAATTAATTGTTATCACGGGGAAATGAACTCCCATCCACCTTGAGTGATTATCCCAAGGGAACCCTGGGGTCTAATTCAGCCATCAGGTCCCAGAGCTGCAGGAAGGAGAGCAAAGATGGCTATAAAATGTTGTCTGGCAGGTGCCAGTTTACAGGGTAACAGCCCTCCCTCTGTCTAAAAGCAGATACACACTCACAGGTGAAAACACAGGAAAGAAAAGGAACACTGATCCAAACTCTAACGTGAACAAAGGATGTTGGTAACCTCCAAAACTCATTTTTAATTGCAAAGAAAAGGTCAGTTTTAATCCAATCAGTCAAAAAATCACCTTTCTTTCCAAGTCCATAAAGAAACCAAGTGTTTGTGTGGATAGCCAGAGAGGGACATATATATAAATATACATGATTTCTCAAGGGGCCAAGAGTTTCTGGCCTACATAAAGTCCCTACATCTCTGATCCTGCAAGGAAAACTCTGAAATGATCTTAAAAAAGACATTAGCTACAATTAGAGACAGTTCACTCACTGAGGAACAGGTGAAATAAAATGGATTTCTTTTTTGGATTTAATTTAATTTAGACTACATCATGATTAATGTGAATTAACGAATCACAAATACAGGGATGAAAAGGACCTCACAATTAGTCTGACAGAGGTTTACCTAGCTTGTGCTTAGGAATTTTTAGTGATGGAGATTCTACAATACTCCTAACTCATGGCTGCAAGGCAACTTCTTGTGCAAATCATTGGAAAAACACCTTCATATTTCCTGCCTGCATTTTTACCACTACAATTTACTGCAGCCCGTGACTGCAGAAGACAGAGTTACATCCTCTGCATGTCAGCTTTTAACTCTGCTTCGATTTTTCCAAGTACTTCCATTCTTCTTTTCAAGCTTTATATATCAGGGACCGCAATTTTTTAAAATTCTCCCCTCCCACCTTGTCTTAACACTGACCTAGTTCAACCTTTTTAAAACAGGGAATCCAAAACCAACTGCCTTTGTGGTCAGAAATGGCAATAACCAAAGTTAGAAGACAAATGATCTACTGTAAAGAAAGAGACTTGCACAACTCTGCATTTCCCACAGATTTCTAAGAGTTTGCTATTTACCAGTGATATATCATATAGTTTTTAGACTGCATGGCAATGTTTGGAGTGCTGGCTGGCTGCCTTTAATCCCAGCACCACAATTCCTTCATCTCCTTGGGAGAGGCTTCTTGAAGGAGATCCATGTTGAGGTGGCAGGGAGAGGAAAAGGAGACAAGCCTTCCAAAGCCCAGCTTTATCTGATGTTCCTTACCACATCACCCTGTGCTCTACCAATTTGCCAAGAAAATTACATAAACCAAATTTTTCTGTCAGATTTAAACTTAAAAAAAAAAAAAAAAAAAAAAAAAAAAGAGTAGAACCCACATAGTAAGAATGATGCACTTTTATCAGGCTAGTACACAGGGACAATATCAGCATTAAACAAGGCTTATAAAATCAAATGCATAAAGTCCATTCCTTATACTATGCTGATGAGTTAATTTGATTTTAATGTAAAATGAACTGATACTTGACAGCCATATAGTTAGTGGATGAGTCACAACATTCTCATTAGCTAGAGAAGAGAAAGTGAGTTAAATTGCTCAGTAACTGTAACAACACTTGCAACCTGTCAGATATTTTTGTGCCCATCCTCTATTGCTCTGCTACTAAAAATCAGAAATTATAGCATTAACATCTAAACAAATTTGGTTCAAATATTTACTATAGAAAGAAGTTCTCCGCTTTGTCCTAAAATTGGGAGTTTTTTCACACTATCACAAGAATTTACTTCACAATGCAGTGACATTTGATCATGCAACACAGAACAAATTAGAGAGAGACTTGGCTTTTGCTTGGCTACAGCTCTCAGAAAGGTGGTTCATACTGCCCTTCTTTCATAAATCTGGGCTTTTATACGAGTGCACTGCAGTGGAAATCAATCCCAATGAATCCCACACTGCCCGCAGGAGCTGGCCCTATACACTGGGATCTATAAAGCTAGGTGTTATATAAGTTACATAAATTATACTTTTATATAAATTCAGTGACTAGGCTGGGCAAAGAAATTGCTGGTCCAGCCTTGATGTTTGACTTGACTTGAAGTGTCTCCAAGAAAGATACAATGGACGTGTGTCTACAGGCTAAGATGAGTCTTTGCTACTGCCACTCATTTTCTCTCAGCCTTCCTTAATTCACTACTGACAGACATAAACATAATAAGTTATTCATTCCGAGAAGAGTCTGAATAGGAAATGTTTTGTAAGACGTAATTAGCGATTGTAATTTTATTCACAGCATATTGCATTTTCCTTAGGTGAAGCTGCAGGACGTTAAGAAGTAAAAGCACATCATCAACTAATCTGATCTAGCACTCTAAGCTATGTAGGTCAAGGATGGCCTGTCTCCTAAGCCCTGAAAACTGCAGGCATCCTTTTAAGGCTGAGAGCCACCTGACAAGCCCAGCTCCCAGCTGCTGGGGCACAGTGCTCAGGCAGGATTCTCAGCCAGACAGGAACAGCTCTCCCAGTCCCCACACTGGGCTGTCAGCAGGGCTGGGCTCAACATCCAGCTAGGCTGTCCTAGTAATGTCTGCCTGAATTGTCACTGCCATCCTGCTCCCTCCCCTGCCTGTTTTCAGCTTCCTCCTTCCTCTGTCGAGGTCGGGATTGAAGGCACTCGAGAGGATAGTTCACGTTCAGACTCAGGTGTTTATTATTTCTTGTCCATGTTACAGTCTCACAGCAGTGAGTTCTGCAGCTCTTCACTAGCAGGGCACAAAATGGCTTTTTACTATTGTAACTATCTCTTGTTACAAGGTCTTTTAAAGCTAAGAAATAAAGCCATTCCAATTAAGAAACGACACCTAAATTATTTTCACTTTTAACCCAATAACTGATCACTCGAAGTCTGCAATGAGGAGTTTCCTGACCAGTTTCACAAAACCACCCAAACCCACGGAGAAGAAGGTGAAGAAGGAGCAGCCACTGCCCTAAAACCTCCATCTTGCTTTATATATATTACTATATTCTAAAACCCCAAACTCTAAGTTTTCCACCATGTGATGTTACACACTTCCATACAAACTCCACCCCCACAATCCCAGTTCTGTCATTCCATTCTGGAAGCTTCTCCACGGCCTCAGGTCAAATGCAGTGTTCTCCTGGGGGTCAGACAGAAAGTCTGTAATTCTCAGCATCCAGAAGTCCAACACTCCCCCAGGTGTGAGCAGAGCTCTGAGCTGTCTCTGTGCCCCTCCTGCCAGGCAGGTGGCACTGAGTGGCACCCACAGCCAAACTCCTGAACCCCCTCCACCACCACAGCAAGTGCAGACCCAAAAATATCCTTTCCTGCCAACATGCACGCAAAATCTAAATACACAACAGAACCGTGGTGTCAAAACTTACCATGTTTTCATTTTAGGCTCGAAAGGCAATTCTTCATGGAGGTAAAAACTGTGCAGTTTTACAGACTGACACAGCTCTGGAGACATTTTTTTGGAAATATCATAATAATGGCCAAACTTTGTATGTGTTGTTGGGCTGACCTGTAGAAACAATATTGATTACAATCTCAAACTATTATCTGTCAAAAGAAAGTAATTAACTAGCAATGCACTTCCAACCTCTGGTTTTGTCCCCCATTCAGCCTAAATAAAAGCTTCAGGCAGAAAAACATTACAATATTTACTACTAAGTTTTCATTCCCCCATTGTCATACTCTGTGTGAATCTTACACACAGAGTTCAGCCTTTACTATTCCAAGTTGCAGCACCAAAGTGCAGTCAGGTAATTAAAAAAAAAATGTATTTTTGCACAAGTTCTAGACAGATGATTACAAATTTGCAAAGGCCAGATCTATGAAACCAGCAGATCATCACGTGTTCCACCTCTTTGATTTTTCAGGCTCTGACAATTATATGGTGCTAAGAAATATTTTCAGCTGACTTGGAAAATGTTTCTCTTTATTTATGATCAGTGAAAAAAAACCAAACCATTGCATCTTCATAGAGGTGACTTTAATAGAAAAATAAGAAATAGTTTAAAATTAGTTTTAATTCCTTGAAAATTGAATAAACAGTAGGTTGAGCATTACACACAGTAACTATGATTTGCTGTAATGAAGATACATTTTCTTCAAATCTTAATTTTGGTATATAAAACATCATAAATCAAATTTAATGTATACCTGGGCAGGAATTACACATTTTGAACATGCTGTGCTAGTAAATAGAGGAAAGAAATGCATCTGTTTGTTCCACATTAATGGAATTCAGAACAGAATCTGCAACATTATTTGAATTATACATGTAAAGTTAACCCCCCTGTCCTGGTTTAGGGAACACCTGCCCCCCCCAGACTGTTACACCATGAAATATTCAAGTAGGTAATATTTTACCAAAAATGTATTAAACTGTTAAGATTCATTAGAATGATTTTCTTTAGGATAAATATTTTGAAATTATTTGACTCATAGCTGCTAGGCATGGTCAGTAACCAGAGACTACCAACAGTAACAATAATGCAATATTTTCCTGGAATAACCAATGAAACCCAAACTTTTAGTTAAAAGAATTAATTAGCTTTTAATTAAAACACCCGTGGAATTTCTTATGAATATCTAATCATTAGAGGCAAACCAGTTTTACTTAAAAAAAAAAAAAAAGAAAAGCACGTTCTCTAAATCAGTGTACCAATTTATTTCTTGGTATCTGATTTTTAAAGTAGGCAGTTCAATGAAACATAACATTCTATCAAAATTTAAATGTTTTTATTGTAAAATGTAACTTTATTCAAAACAAGGATTCTGAAAGCAATTTAAACAGGGGCTGTTCTTTGGCCTATAATCTATTCTTTATCCGGATTACAGATCAGAATGTTTTTACTGCAATCTCTGCCAGAGCTCATCTTTTTATTGTGTACTTCCAAGCCCCCTTAATGTTTTAGAAAGGCCTTGACTAACTGAACTTTGATCTGATGTCTTCATTGAGAAAAGCTCCAGGTTGCCCATTTCAGATGCAAATCCTTCCTGAGGCCCAATAGAGTTTAGTAAAGACAGCAAAAAAGAAGAAACAAGAAGTTTCCAGGATCCTCTTTGAGAATCCTGAGGCACATTGGTGTCCTTAATCCACCCCGCTGCAGGGATTAAGGCAGGTGATAACCTCTCTCGCTTCCAAAGAATGAGCACAGCGCCTGCAAACTGGGTGGAGCCTGGGATTTGGCGCTAATAAAACCCCATAAAAGCAATAAAAGCTGGGTCCATGGCAGAGGGCCCTGAATAGGGCTCAGTGTCCTGCATTCCCAGGCTTAGCAGGGAGCTGGTGGAAAGCCTACCTGACTCAAGGAAGCGTGAATAATGGAAAAGAGCGGAGCGGGCGCGCGCGGCGCCCAGCGCGCGCTCACCCGTCCCTCTCCCGAAGGTACCTTGGGTTGTAAGGTTTTCTCTTCTGGTTTGGCGTGCAGCTTTTAGCTTCATATAAAGTTTATGTTAAGTTATTACTAGGGTCTTTTCACAGGGTGGCGGAAACAAGACAATCCTATTCTAGCTGGAGACTCAAGCACAATCTCTTCAAACTTCAGGCCCAAAGCTTAAACAACGTGAGAAGAGGAGGGCGGGCAAGCAAGCAAGGAGGATGAAACTTCATCATTTGAAACTATTAATTGGAAAGCTGGCTCCTGTGTACAAATGGACTAAAACTTATAAAAATGTGAGATCTCGTGACCAAGCCCTCTTTTTTGCTTCCATCTTGGAGCCATCTGGGGACTGCCAGGGTGTGGCCTTTGAAGGCTCTTCAATAAATATCCACTTTATTCCTCTTAACTCTGCCTAGCCTCTGTCCCAGCTCCTTAAGGCATCAATCTTAGCAGGCTGGAGGCTCAGGCCAGCTCTTTCCTGGATTCCTGTTTTGCACAAGGAGAAATACACGAAGTTGTCAGCGAGCAGAGCGTGCTTTTACGCGACCGTCTGCTCTTAATGTTTCTAATTGCAATACTAATGTGCTAGAAATCTCAGATTTAGGATGAACCAAGGCAGAAAATTGATTTCATGCTGTGACAGTTTATATATTGCCCCAAGAACACAAGCAGTTCATTCAAAAAAAAAAAAAAAAAAAAAAGAAGAAAAAAACCACACTGTCTTGCATTACAAAACAGGCTCTCCATAGACTCAAAAGTTTAAATTAAATTTGCCTCTGATACAGATGTAAGTAACAAACTGGCAAAGGCACAAAAAGGCCTTTCACTCTGACAGATTTCTTATAAATCTTCTATTTTTAAGGTATGTGCAATATGTAGAGAGAAACTGTGACAGTTGTTAAAAGCACTAACAACAAAACCATGCTTAAGAACAAGATGAGGTACCTGGCTGGTCTAAACAGGGTCAAATAAATGCAAAGGGAATATCTGAACTACCAATCAAAAATTTAACAAAAAATTTAAACATTTAAAAGAATCACAATCAAAGTTGTTCATTAAATTATTGAACTAAATTTATTGTTATGGTAGCAAGGCAGTATCACATTTTTCCTCAATGGAGTATAATCACCAATCCAATTAACATAGAACAGAGCTAAAATTTTATGATAACTGCAATACAAAATATAGAAAAGTATCGATTTGAAAGCAATTTTTCACCAATTAAAATGTCCTGAGGAATTTTAAGTATAGATAGTTTAAGACTGATACTTTCGTGTGTTTTAATTTTTGAATAAATTTAACATATACATAAAAATATTGTGCCTCAACTATTGAGAATGATCAAGGTCCAATTCAAAAAGCAACAATAGCAAGGGAAACTCCCCCAAAAAGACCGACCATCTTATTCTATCTTGCATAATCACTTTTCAATAATCAAGGGCACATACATATTTTCAAGAAATATTACTTTAGCGGAAGAAATGGATACTGCTATGAAGTTAATGATGAGTGCACACCCAACTGAATTTTCAAATGGTTTTTCTGTTTTGTTAGAACATCAGAACACAATTTGTTAACAACATGCAATTGTTTTCATATCAATGTACAAGGAACCCTGCCAGATTTTAAAACAGACACATTATTTTGGGGACGGTTCAGAGTGGCACAGCAAGCTCCACCATAAAAAAATTGATGAGATTATATGATTACCCTGGAGGCTGTTTGATTTGGCATGTCACCATATATAAGTCTTTTCTGACACAACTATATAGCCATGTCTGTGCAATTTCACAGAAAACCAAACATGCCAAGCCTTGTAAGATCATTTTGTCACATTCCAATTATGTTTTTAAGAATACAACTGAACTTACCAGGCAGGTACGACTGCATCTAAACCACAATTTATAAACGTAGACTAAAATGTACAGACAAAACCTGGATTTTGTTCTGGATAGACAGAAATGCTGTAATTTTTTTAAAGACTGATTGTGCCACTGGGTTAAATAAGGAAGCCACCAGCCATGGGAGATTGATTATTCACAAAACACTAACTGTAAACTCTGAAAGACTCACCACTGAGCTTGCTCCTTACATTGTCCCTGCACAGTGATTAGCTCCCAGTGACAGTGAGGCTGATAGAATCTCAAGTGCTTGCTTTAGTTGTTATGCACATGGATAAGCAGGTCAACAGCTTGCTTCCACACAGCACTTCCAACTGCAGACACCCAGGAAGTCGTGCTGGTTAAACCTACTTAAGTAATTTGTGTGCAACTAAATTTGGAAGCAAGCATATTATCCAAATTTTCATAAAAAGCTGTCTCAATTTGATAATACTCATTGGAAAATCCCATGGAACTTAAATGGTTTTTTATTTTAAAATGACTATGGTCTGTATTGAGTCTTAGAGTACCTGCAAACTCTCTAATTCCCTTTCTTTTTGCATCACTAGTAATTAAAACATTCAGTGGTGGATGACAGTTTTCCCTCAAGAGGCAATCCTGTAACACTGCCCATAAGCAGTTCTCTTGTCTAGGTCCTGCTGAAAAGCATTTGCTTTTCAAATTCATTTTGAGTGCAAGAGGAAAGAAGCTGGAAATAGCCATTACCTCCATTTTTGGTAAATTTTGGTAGCGCCAGGCTATTTTCATAGAATCCTGAAAATCCTCAGGCTTCATAGCTGCTGCTTCATCCCCCAGTTCCTTCTCATGGGAATCATCAAGCAAAGGGGCTGGAAGTTCCTACAGGTAGAGAGCAAAAGAATGTCAGCTACCCACAGCAGAAATGGCAGTGCAGATTTTTACCCACACCCTCCTCCAGCTTGATAACACTGAGTAAAATGGGCAGCTGTAAAATCTGTAGCAAACCCTGATTAAAAGAACTCTTCTGAAGGATGGGCTCCTACTAATGCTGAGCAGGAAAAAAACCCATGTAATTATTACTGGAAAAATGAATTACAGAAGTAAAAGAAAGAATGCAGAATGGAAATACCACATTTGATGCTCTACTTCGTCTTGAGTAGGACCCATATTCCTTTTTTTTTTGTAATCTTTCTTTAGAGGCTGCCCTCCTAAACTACTCCATTTCTGAGAGTGGGCAAGTTCCCTGCATATTTAAGTTTATTTAAGCCTTTTCCCATAGCAAATGTAAAGCAATTTTAACATGAGAACTTTGTTAGCTCCTGTAAATTTTCAGAAGTATCCAGCAGACCACAACAGCCTACAGACACCAGCTGAAAGCCACTGCAACAGGATGGGTTGAATTTTCTCTTCTGCTAACCATTAGGCATGACATCTACTCATATCTCATAGATACAAACACAGCAAAGGAAAGGGGGAAATGTTCAGTTCTGGGTTTTTTGGAAGTTTCTAATGTACACTTTCTGCCTTTGCTGCACTGCTGAAAAAGCAAACAACACGTGAAGAATTCAGAATTCACACAGTGGGCTTCTACAGCTACTGGTGAAATAAAGTGCAATGAAGTTTTCTGCCCCAACTTTATCACACCCACCCCTGTAAGCTGGAGAATCTCTGTGCTTAAAACAGAACAAGGCTTAGCTGATTTGTTTTCCTTGAGCAAAGACTCTTGAGGAAGAACTGTGACATGCCTCAAGGGTTAAACCCACATATTACTATCTAGCAATGAATTATTAGTAATTAATTCTAATATTAATCACAAATTAATTGTAATTATAATTTAATAACAAATTCAGTATTTAATGTTGTTAATAGTTTATTATATGTATATTTATTTTATTATTCATTATTTTATTTTATTAATTTATATTTTACCTTTATTTAATAGTATTAATTTATTATTCACAATTTAAACATTAATATTATAATAATACCTTAATAATAATTAACATTAATAACCAATAAGATTATAATTAATAACTATTAATGTGCATAGTTCTATACATAACCTTACTAACAATACGTGCTACTTTATTTCTTGTGCATAAATTAACATAGCATCTATAATTATTGAAAAAAAAAATATTTCAGACAGTTGCTTCTGTCTCTTTCTGGGCTTGGCCACTACATTCTCTGAGGTACAAGGCAATGGAAGTTATGAAAACTTTTCTAAAGTTAATAAAAACTTATTAAAGTTATTAAAACTTAATAAAGTTGCAGAACTGTATCTGTGTGTTTCAGCAGCTCAGCAAAAGACACAAAGAATGCCTTTGAGCAAGTTATTTTATTTCTTTTACTTTCACAAAAGCAAAAAAATAAAGCCTGGTAATGACTACTCATGAGATGATGATGTACAGAGTTATATTTTCAGATTTATCACAGAGCTTGCTTTAAAAATACACTTGCATGCAATAAACTCATTACTATGGTAGTAAAAATTAGGCTTTCTGGGTAGGAAAGCTGCACAAAATTGAAAATTTTGATTTAGTATTTACAGTTTTCATTAAGTTTCCAGATTTATAACAGCTGTTTCAATTAAAAAAAAATTACTTTAGTCAGAGTTCCATTACATCTACCCAGCAAGAAAGCAGGCAAGCTTTCAAACCAAAGATTTCTGACAGATAGGAGAAAATGGAAACAGAACAGGTTCTGAGAAAGTCTAAGTACAAAGTAGAGCTGACAAGCACCCCCATGCATTTCACACACATGCAGATACAAATCACCTGCATTTACTTCTAAGAGCGTTGAAATACTACTTATGAAGCATTTTTCCAAACAAAAAAAAAGAGGTTACTTTGAATTGTTGATTTTATAACTCAGATATCCTCAACAGAAAGCTAATCAATCTTATTTTCCAATTGAGATGTTCCTTTGAAAACACATACTGAACGGTTAAACTATCATGCAGATTTAATTTCCTCATACAGGAAATAGTCATAGATTTAAACATATTTAATAATATGATTCATAGATTTAAACTTCCTATCATTAAAAGATCTTTCTTCTTCAGTGAAGAGCTTCTGATACTTGGTCATCTCAAAATATTCCTCATTTAACAGCAATTAAAAAAAAACCCAAATGAAGTTTCATTTTAAAAAGTGAGAGTTCTGCAAAGAAGTAACTCAGAGGCCCAAACATTTCCAGATCAACTTGCTCCCAGGTAATTTTTTGTTGTGGTGGGTAATCTGTTTTTTTTCTGACAACAATCTGCAGAGATCATGAAATCTTGCTTAAACTTTTCATCCAACTCCCTGAGCTTGGCCCTGCTTCAGACACCACCACTGACAGAAGAATTTGCTCCCTCACCCTGCTGTAACATCATTGGGCAGCTTTTGCAAAGCCAAAAGCCAGGAAATTGCAGTTTGTACCATTCTCCTTCCTGCAGGTAAAGAGGAAAACAGCAGCAAAATGTCTTAAAGCTATTTAATATTTTTCTCCCCTACAAAAATCATCTGTGCTGCTGGTTCATTGTTGTTATATAGTAACTGGGAAAGTTGAATTTGAGACAGGGACTTAGCTATATAAATTTGTGTATTTTACACATAAAATGTATTTTATGCTGAAAAAAGAACAGAGGTCAGGACAATAAGGGTGAGAGGTTCTCCAAGCTGCTTAAATAACCTCATGTAACACTGAGAAAATTTCCTGCCTTCCAGTCAAAGAACAAAACCTTCTTACACGGCCATGTGTGGCAGGGAGACACCACAAATCCCAGCTGCTGACACCCAAAAAACTCAGCCCAAAACACTCAGAGGCACACACACCATCAGTGCAACACAACGAGCCACTGTGGTGTGTCCTAACTGCTGCTAAGAACGAAGCAGATTAAGAGAGCAAGGAAAAAAATGGTTTCACCTGAAGCTGATAAAATATTTTGGCTGCCAGAGATGAAAATCCATTTAAGTATCCATCTGAAACAGCCTTTTTTTTTTTTTTTTTTTTTTTTTTGGTCAATATAGCTTGTTTTTAATTTCTAACACAAGAAAGAGTTTTTATTTTGACCTAATAAAAACCTTCTGACAATAGAAGAGCACGTGCATCAGCTTAGGTCTGGTTTATTCTGTCTTGTCCCTTGCAGGGAAAAGGAGAAAAGACCAGGAGCACTCCAGGAACTCTCTCAGACCAAAACCAACTCTGAGCAGCTTTTTAAATGCCTTTTACCTAACAACTACCATGCTTTGCTGAAGAATGTTTCTTAGAGGTACCATATTCCTGTCCCTGTGCAGGGGACACTGAGCTTTAAGACATTTCTGGCATCTCACAGCCGTGCAATTTTCTATGCCAACACAGTTCTAAAGCAAAGAAGTCCTGAATTACACTCTTGGATGAGGGGGTTGTGAGCTACATGGCCTCTGAGGAGGCTCTGTACAAAACAAGCTGCAGTCTGGAGAAGGAGCTCTGCCTTTGGATATTTTGGAGACCAACTGCCTGAGCTCAACCTGTTTTATTAACTTGGCTAAATACATTGCAAGATGTACTTGAGCACAAAAAAGGGTGGGGATAAAAAATTCCAATCCTATTCAAGGTAATTTGATCATATTCTATATAAAGAATAATAAGCAGAGCTAATAAAGATTGGTTATCTCCAGATTCTCATCCCAACTTTACCACTGTCCTCCCAGCTTCAGATATCCTCAATTCCATTTACACCAAGCTGTCAGAGGGAAGAGAGGCAGAACATGCAGGGGATGTTTGAAGGTATGTCTGTGTTCCCCAGAAGCCAACATGCCTTCATCAGCCTGCCTGAAGGCTCCAAAAAATACCTAGACAGTCACTGGTTTTCCTTAGGATGTACTGATTCATGTATCTCAGTCCTTAATTTAAAAAAAAAAAAAAATTTTAACCAGAACTTTGTAAATTTTATGGGCTCTCTCCCTAAGTAAACTAAAGAAAGTTTACTTTCTTTACTACTAAAAGTAGTAAGCTAACTAAAGTTTTAAATTTTATTTCTTTACATTTTCAATAAAAAAACAAAACTTATTTAAAAATTTTCTAAAAGTTTTATTCTAATTCTTAATAGTCTTTAATTACTATTAATAATTTTTTCTTTATACACTTAAAATTTTAAACCTACTTTACCCTTCTCCTAATCCTACCTCACAACAAAAAGTACACTAACAATTAACCAACCCTAAACCCACCACACTCCTTAATAATGAGCCAAAAAAACCTCAAATTTAACAAAAAAAACACAAATTAACAAACCAAAACCACTACAGTGGGCAATATTGAAAACACTGACTGATCCACACAATTCTTCTTTTCTTCATATCTGCTTTTCTTCTTCACAATAACTGGAACTGGAATGAAAGGCTTTCCCTTCTTCTGACTCTGGAAATTAAATGCAATTCTTTCTTTTAAGAAAGGAACTGTTTCCAAAGCTGACCATGCCTGAGTGACACAGAGCACCTCAGTGTGAGAGCAGGCAACACAGGTGTCATTGCACAGATAAATCCTCAAAAATATTTCTGTCATTGCACAGATAAATCCTCAAAAATAAAGGCTGGATGGTTGGATCTATACTTCACAGCTCCTCAGCACCATGAAAAGCTTCATTACTGTCCAAGAGTTGTATAATTTAGGATTTAATAGATTTATGTTCTTTGAGTCAAAATCAGAATTTTAGAAGAACACAGTATTACCAAAATACGTAAAATTTATTTATAAAACTTCAGCCAGAATTTGGAAATGAAAGTGTTATTTAAACAATGGACCAAGAAAATGAGTGTTGGGCTATCAGCCCATAATTTCTCTATTTAATCTATTTTTGCTGAAAAATATCTCAGCTCCTACATAACAGAGCTTGGAAAAGCTTTGGGACTGACAATTTTGTGGCATCAGTGTCAACTTCTGAGAACTGCTACATTCTCCCAGGCTAAAAAAAAGACAAATCTTTCATAAGGTACATAAAAAAACAAAGCATGTAGAAATGCATTAGTTAAAATAAAATAAAAAAAACCAAACAAACATACAGCATTTCTTGGGGTCAACTAAAATACAAGTCTTTGCTATGCAGCACGAACACACAAAAAGGCAGACAAGTGCTAAAGTTATTAAGGGCAGTTGGGCTGGAGAGAAGGAAGTTTGTTGCTGTTTTAAAATGAAAAAAAAAAAAGTTTGGGAGGAAAAACCAGTTTTCTGAAGCGGCCACAGTAAATGACAACGCAATTAAAATAATTTAGTTCCCCGCAAACCAAGCTATGAAGGTTTTACTGCAAAGATGGAACAATTTATTTCAGTAATAAACCTTTTATCTGTGCAATAAACCGGTGGATGGGCTGTACCTGCTGCAGCCCAGGTCCTTCTGCGTTTGCTGCCACATCACTGAGCCTGCCTTGCTCTGGCAGATGCACGAAGCAAAATCAGATTCTGACAGTTTGACCTCTCTCACTTCTTGCGTTCTCTGGGGGATAATAAAATCCAAGATACAATCCCACAGCAGTTAATGAAGCTTAACCTCACACCCTCTTAATTACCAATGCATTACACCAACTATAGGCATCATACTCCTCTCTAAGCTATTTTACAATTCTAAAGAAGTACTACTGTGCTATTATTTAGCAACATAATCCAAGCTGTATGTGAAATCCCTCTTATATAAAATCCTTTGATCCTTATGGGTTTCAATAACTGTATAAACTCAAAGTACTTAAGAATTTAAACCATTATCTATTTATCTATCAACAAATATGTTTTTCACACGGGTTCATGCAACTATTTTGAAGTGCAGTTATTATCACAAGTATGACGAAAAACATGAAATAAGAAAATACTAAAGCGAGTACAATTCACTGTTGATCTGAAACAACAATATTTAAATAGCTTAAACTCACATGAATTTAAGGCTCTTTTTCATCATGTTAATTTTTAGTATTTAAAGGACACCAGATGGTAAGGCAGGAAGGGTAAATATTTTCTTTTCAACAATGTATTATACAAATGTCAGTTTAAAGGGCCCTACTCCCAAAAGGGGGGGAGGATCCTATTTTGATTGTAAATACTTGTGAATACAAGGTGTATTGTTAAAGAACATAAATGAATGGATACCAGTTTTTGTTCTTTCAGCAGCCCTTATACAATAACTTATTTCCATCTCCAGGTAAGGCTGGCCTACAGAAATTTTTCCTTGAATTTCAGAAAGACCTAATGGGTGTCAGCCCAGGGTAGACAAGAATTGTGTGAAGAGAAACAGGAAGCAATATTCCTCTATTTTAGGAAATAAGAAAAGTCAGTTGCAAATACTCAAAGTGGAATATTTTTAACCCATGAAAATATATTCTGTACTCCACACACACAGAAGTACACCCTACACTCAAGTCACAGAACTCTTTTGCTATACCTCCATTGCACTGTAGCTGCATCTCACAACAATTAAACCCAGGAATGCCTATCAGACAATCAGATGACTTTTTAATTTCATATTTTTCTGAATCAGTTAATGAATGCTTAAGTATGTGACAGTTAAATACAGCAGAGAAAGTAAAATTGTGTGAAGGAACTGAAGTGACCTTGTCCCAGACTCTGTAAACCCTGCTGCAGTGCATAATGCACTGGTCCAAGCCTAAACAGAGTTAATGATAGCAGCATTATTCATGAAAGCATTCAGAGATGAGCACTGGAAGCAACAGCTCATTAACTGAGCAAAGCAACTCTGCAAAGTTACCAGCCAGATTTGTTAAACTGGTATTTGTGGACATCGAAACCTAAACATTTAGATTTTATCACTTTCATGATACATGTTAAAGGCTAAGTAAGCATCACAGCTGAGATGGCCACGACACCCAGAGTGTCACCACACAATTCCAGAGAGCTCCAATCCACACAGAGCAACACCAGGGCACTTCAGGAGGCTGCAAGTGGCTGATCTTTTTGTCCTCCTGCTGATGCACTGCACCTGTGTGCCTCTGCTCCCTGTGTGGTTGTTCAGCACACCTGGGCACTCCATGGCTCCTTACCTTCCATTTTAGTCACCTGTCCTGCACAGCTGTACACAGCCCCACTCCCAGTCACCATAAACTGTGTGCCCACAATTCCCCATTTTTTTCTTTCAAATAAATGCTATGTCTACTATTTCTCTACAGGGCCCATGCAGAAGAAATGGTAAACATGGTACAAGTATCTCTTTTGTAGGTTCCACTAACTCTGGAATGTGTCTGTGTACTGACCTTGATTCATTCTCTAAACTTACACATGATTAAAACCTTTATACTTACATTTCTAGAACATTGACAATATCAATAGCAACATACAAGAATAAGGCAAAGGCCAAACACCAGGATATGAACAAAATCAACAGCTATACAATTCCACCAAGAGCTACACAACTTGAACAATATCAATAATTATACAGCTATACAATTCCAAATTATAATTATTTTACAATTGTTAATAAAGTAACAGTGACATCAGTATAGAATGGATAAAAGGCAAGCACAACCCCTTTGTCTGCATAAAATGTAAATACATTTACAAAACTAGATCTAATGTGCATAATAATCAAAGACAGCCATCCAGTAATAAAAACAAGAACAAATTCCAAGACAGAACACTGGCTAAGCTGCCAACTAAGCACAGCAAAATGGGAAACAGCAGGAAAAGTTGAGCTCAAGGCACCAGGTTGGTTGAGGGCTCTGTCATTTCCCCAGCTGGGCTCCCTCATGCCTTTTCCACTTCCCCAAACAAGGAGGATTGTTCACACAGAGGATATGGAATCTCTCCATCCAGGCACTGTGCTCTGGATTCCTCCCTCTGGGAGACCTGCAGGGACCAGAGCTGGCCCTCAGAGACAGCAGGGTCCCCTGAGTGACACTTCACTGAATATTGCTCTTTTCCACAGTGCTCCTATGCAGGGAGCAGCCCCTTCCCAGTGTGCACCGTGGGTGTTGCAACGTCCCCTCCACACACTCTGCTCTGAAGCTGGGAGTACTTGGGTCTCTCAAATGACATTTTGTCAGGGCAAGGCAAGAAGCTCTCCACTTTGGATAGCTGGAGGTGTGCCACATCTCCCAGCTTGTCCTTTGCACCTTGGCAGCTCTGTCCAGGCCCCATAGTCTTTCCCTAACTTCTTCCCAAACACTAAAAGCAGTACTTGCATCAGTCTGAAAATCCTATGGCTTTGCCCATGGTAAGACACTGAAGGGCACAGTCGGCAGCTTCACCACCATGAGAAACTGCATCTTCCCCCTTCACTGTGACACCCTTTATCCTCTCTTCTTGGAAGAGAACCTCCAAAGGCCATCTCAGCTGAGTGCAGAAGTATCCTGTAATAAAATTCCCACTTGAAAACAGAGATTCTGTTGAAAGGCAATAATCAAACTCTTCCACAATGATGAGCAGACAGCTCTAGAAAGCAGCTCTGGAGCTCCCACTCTGCCACCTCAGGCTTGCAGGTATCACATGGGAAGGTCACTGATCCAGCACTGGCCAGGGTGCCACAGGTTAAATGTAGTGCTCCAGGGGATGCTGGTTTGTTTTCCAGCACAGTAATGACCTGTAAGTCTTCCTTACAAGACATCATAGAAGCACAGAATGTTTTGTGTTGGAAGGGACCCTAAAGATCATTTCATTCCAACCCCCTGCCACGGGCAGGGACACCTTCCACGAGCAGGTTCCTCAGAGCCCCATCCAGCCTGGCCTTGGCCACTTCCAGGGATGGGGCAGCCACAAGGTTCTTCTCTGGGCACCCTGTGCCAGGGCCTCAGCACCTTCACAGAGAAGGATTTCTTCCCAATGTCCAATGTGAGTCTGCTCTCTGTCATTTTAAAGTCCTTTCCCCTTGTTCTGTCACTACACTGCTATTGTAAAATGCAGGTGAACCCAGTGGTAAGAAATAATGATGTCCCACTCCCGTTCAGAAGGCTGAATGATTTCTTTATTATAACTATACTATCATTCATTAATATACTATTTAAAGGAGATACTAAAACTACAAACCTACTTTTCTAACTACCAAATCTAACTAACAACTCGTGACCTTTTCTCCCGAGTCCATTCTGGTGAGGATTTGGATTGGCCATCCAACCCACTCCTCACCAGAATCCAACCAAGCAATCACCCCAGGTAAACAATTCTCCAAACACATTCCACATAGGAAAAACAAGGAGCAGAAATAGAAATTGTTTTCTCTTTCTTTCTCTCTGTGCACCTCTATGAAAAATCCTGAGAGAGAGAGAAGCCTGCTTGCCACACACGGCCCTTGTGCAAAGTCCCTCTCCAGCTCTCTCCTAACCCCTTTAGGCACTGGAAAGCTGTTGGAAGGTCCCCCCAGAGCCTTCTCCTCTCCAGGCTGGATAACCCCAGGTCTCAGCCTGCCTTCACAGGAAGCTGCTCCAGCCCTCTGAGCAGCTCAGGGCCTCCTCTGCACTCAGTCCAGCAGGTCTGAGCCCTTCTCCTGCTGGGAGCCCAGGGCTGGATGCAGAGCCCCAGGTGGGATCTCCCCAGAGCAGAGCAGAGCAGAGGGGCAGGGTCCCCTGCCCTGCCCTGCTGCCCACGGTGCTCTGGCTGCAGCCCAGGGCACATTTGCCTTTCTGGGCTGTCCCTGCACACTGCCAGCTCCTGCTGAGCCTCCTGTCAGCCAACACCCCCATCCCTTCTCCTCAGGGCTGCTCTCCATCCCTTCTCAGCCCAGCCTGTGTTTGTGCTGGGGATTGCCCCAGCCCAGGTGCAGACCTTGCTCTTGGCCCTGCTGAGCTCTGTGAGGTTCTCCCGAGCCTCTCCAGGCTGTCAGTGTCCCTCTGGATGGCATCCCTGCCCTCCAGAGGCTGCACACAGAGCGTGCTGCTGGCAGCTTGGTGTCCTCCATCCCACTTTGCACAGGCTCCACAGCAAAAGCAACGTAACAGAGAAATCTTCATTGTCAAGGTAAACTATAAATAATCCATCTTTTCTCATTAAAACTTCTGAGAATCAGTTCTACCTCCCAACCTAAGTAAAATAATCAGAAATAAAGGTAAAGAACTCATTTTATAGGCAGTTTAGGCAGTTGTAGAATTTTAATGCCAAACCTGAAATAATTTTACTATGAAATAAATTTTCCATTTACCAACGCAAGCAGTTTTATTTTATGATCAGTCACACAAGTTACCATATGATTTCTTGTATTATATACATTCTCAGTGCTTATCCCTTAGAGTAAAAAACTGCCTTTTTTTGAAGAATATAGAGTGAACATAAATGCTCTCCAATATTTAAAATACTTTCTGAAGACCAGCATGTATATAGTTCTGTAGGTTTTACCAGAGGTGTGTAATTTTTCAGCATTCCATCTTAATGCCTGTTTCCTGAAGGAGCTTTGACTACAAAAGGCACGAATATATTTTCAAAGGATGATGGATAAATTGGTGGGTGGTAATATAATATATCTTAGGCAGCTGATCAGGGCTTTTTATCCTCTGCCTGTCTTTTAGTTATACACAATTTCAAGATAATTATGGTCTATAAGAATGTCTTTTCCCCTTCCTACTGCCAGCAATATTTGTCTTGGTTATAGGTTCAAGAAACTTCCAATCACACCACAAAATTGGGATAGGGCAATTATGGCATCTCAGCAACATGCAAATAGACTGACCACACAAAATGGACATTTAATATGGACACAGTATGGACAGTTAATGAACTGCCTTTATGAAATACCCCAGCTAATTAGATACTGGCCATACTTGAATTTTACAAATTAAAACCCAAGCATAAGGTGTAGTTCAGATGTGTTACCTATAAAGAATACAGTCCAATCAGATAGTGAAAATAAATTAATTATTAATCTCATTAAATAAAGTGCCATGTTGTTCCACGGTCAGATATGCTATATTAAAATCCCAACTTGGTGGAATCATCCAAATCCCAAGCAGCTCATTTTTATGACAGGAGAGATCTCCTTGAAGGTGAGGGTTACTTCACTGACACAATACAAATCAGAGAAATTAACTCTGCTGTGCCCTGTCTGCTAAACAAAGGAAGTGTTGAATAGCCAAGGTGAGAGTAAACAGCACAGACAAGAATATTGCTGGATACAAAGGGCACAGAGGGAGGCAGAAATCAAAACAAGATTATGTTTATGCAGCAACATTGTCCCTCCATTTCTAGCATGCCATGGAGTTCCAACCCAGGAATGCAGCATTCCTGCCTAGTGCCTACCCCTGGAAATGAAACAGGAAAATTATTCCTTATCAGACAACAGAGGTGGGTAAGGCACAGCAAACGAAGTGACCCCAGGCTCAAAGGGGTACAGGATGTACAGCAGATGCATGTAACAGTGTCTGCTGGTTATCACATAAAGGCCTGAAGGAGCCAGAAAAAAACATGACAGGCTATGGACAAGTGAATCAAAGGGGAATGAAAGAAAAAGAGAATGTACATTAGCTGCTCCATTTTAAGAAAATTTAATGCAATGCAATAAAAATACTGATTTGGATAATTAAATCTCAATGAGAAAAACTGCATCACGTCGTATCATCAGGGAGTCAATACTTGATTATCAGTTATTTAAAACCACTTAATTAAAAAAATATATCACATTCTTATGTCATTCATACTTGAAAATCAAATTTTAACCTGTTTGTTTAACCTTTATTCTAAACCACAAATGAGACAAAATTTCACCCTTAAATGAACCTTCTTTAGATTCAAGAACATTAAAAATCTGATTTTTCACAACCACAATAGCTTAATTTCATTAGTAACATACTTTGTCCTGAATACTGAAGATAATATTCAATAGGTTAGGCACAGAATTTACCATCCCTAGGTAGGAAAACAGAAGAGTAATCATTTTGTCCAGAAATAGTCTCTGAAGACACTTAAGGAAATAGCCAGACTTCACTTGATGCAGAAGTAATCAGTAAATTATATGTTACTTCTGGTATTAGGAAAACGCAGCCTTAGAAAGACATAAAATATTTAATGAAATCTTGTAGGATTATCCTCACACTTCAGCATTTTTTGCACTGTTGATCAGGCTTTTTCCCCTTATGCAATTTTCTCATGACAGAAACTATCAGTGTTTGATTGGGAGTCCACTGAAGTCTGGAGGGATCCTTTCTGATCCAAAGCTGACCAACTTCCCTAGCACAAAAAAAGAGTCAGAATGAAATGTAAGTGTAAAGGAAATCGTTAAATGATCCTTTTATTTTCTACAGGAAACTACAATAAATATCCACACTCTACACTGTCTCTACCACAGCATACTGGATGCAGCTTGAGTACTTTTCCTCCTGGGCAGGAGGAAACGAAGCAGTTGGGTTTACTGAAATCATTCCACTAAGCCAGTGGAATAAAGAAATAAAATAAAGAATAAACAGGTTCTGAGCCTGATTTGGCCTTGGGAAGATCTAACTCCACTGTCCATAGATGGGAGGTAGAGACCTGAATTTAATTCTCAAATCTGGCTGCTGTAAATACTCCGGTACCTCCCAACACTTTCTTATGAATCACCAAGATTAATTCATGTGTTGCTACACAATAAATACTTTAAAATGCATTTAATTCATCAAGAAATTACAGCTTTACTTATCAAAAGCAATGGGTCTTATTTACCTTCAAAATGTTGTCAGGATGCTCTTTGGCAGAAGCAACAAACAGTTCATGTCCACAGACAATTCCCTCTGCGAGAAAATACTTGAACAACAAATTGGAGTAAAGGCCATATTTATCCTCCTCTGTGAAAACAAGAATGGTTGGATTTTTTTTTTTTTTTTGTTAGATAAATTGCCCACCTGTAGGTTCACAACACTGTAAAAGCCCTCTCTGGGTCTATCTCCTGGAGTACAGAATTTACAACAGAAATCAAAGGTAAAACAGGACTCCAAAACTTTTAAAACAATGCTTGATGATATTGTATTTCAAATTTTTCAAGACAGAGGAAGAGTCCTCAATCAGGCATTTGATTCTAAGATATGGATGGGATACAGCCTCCTTACAAGGCTCCCCATAAGTATCAACTAAGATGGCTGAATTTATGGATTAATGGAAAGAGGTTCCTTAATTTAGGAGAACTATGTTAATATTTATCTTCCTAGTGCTTAAAACTTGCTTAAAATATTTGTTACCTGATGCTTTTCAAAATTCAGCCAGATCTGGCATGCTAAGCCTACGGAGAGGTAACATCCAGAATAGAGACATTCTTCTGTCTGAACTTCCAAAGTTGTGAAAACTACAAAAACCAAATGGATGCATTGAAGAAACCAAATAATTAGCAATGCTGTTTTTGAAACCTTAAATCATAGCAAAATCAGAAGAAATTCAAAAGATTCATGAATTTGCAGTTTAAGCAGTGAGACAATACTTGTTAGCAGACATTGTGAATACTGGCCCACTGAAATGAAAATACAAATTCTGACTGCAGAAAGAACAGCATTTCCTTCTGCTTCCCTGGAGCAAGTTAAGTGTCAGAAATTACCAGAATTAGGAAGTCTTAATGAACTCATACAATCAAAACTCAGCACCACTTCAGGCTATGGGAAATGGATGTGTGCAAAACAACTGAAATGAGAACCATCTCTGGTGTTCTTTATTTGTAGGAAGTACAAACAATAGCACTGTTAATGCTTTTTATGGTTTTTGGGAGAAAAGTCAATGTGCTACATTAGGTTTCACTTTTTCATCTCTTAATCTGGCAGCTGAAAGACAACACACAGGGATGTTGAGGCAGAAAAATACAGAGACATATTTCTTTATACAGAACAAACAAAACTCTTTGTGTGACTTGGAAAATATTTCCTAACTACACATGTGAAATAGCAAAATTAAAAAAAAAAAAAAGTAACAGAGAGGAAAAAAAATGGTCATTCATATCCAACTCGCAAAAAACAGTAAAGAGGAAAATAAAAATACTCTTAACTTTGACATGTACCACAATCAAAATGAATCAATGGAGTGAAGAAGAAAAGGAAAGAAGGAAAGTGCATATCCATTAGGAAAACTAACAGCAATGAGGAAACTTGGGAAACAAATCACAGGAAAGAATTGTTGCACTGCTACACTCCTAATATCCTGCATGGGCACTGATACTCTCAGTGCTTAGATTAACAAGAAATTCAAACTACAACTGTTCAAAACCACTGGAGAAAACCTAGTTCTCCAAGAGATATTCCCCAGCTGCCATGGGATATTAGGCAAAACAGAATTTACTTCCTACTTTTTGAAATTCCACTTTTAAATTCAGTATTTGTCGTAGTAGAGTCACTGGAAGTTACTCTAAAGCAGTAGCACAAAATAGAGAAAGATGTTTCTTAATCCAGCCACTAAGACAGGAAACTACATAAAACTGGATAAGCCAAACAAGCCAAAGGAAACACAATTACAACACTCTTACTACTAGGACTAGCCACTCTGAGTCTGTTGTAGAGTCTTAGGGTTTTAAGAACTTAGATTGCATTAACAGAACTTACCTTTGATACTGTTGACCTGCTTAGAAGGCCATATTAGCCTTCAATGTACTTGCAATTGATTTTTTTTTTTTTTAAGAAGGGTCTTGTGACAAATATGGACAGTTCTGAATTATAAAAAGCACAGGACTGACAAAAGCTTGCTGGTGACACTACTGGGTTCCTTGTCAAAATTTCATCAGGACGGATTCCCAAACTGCAATGCACGTGAGAGTTTGGAGCTTTTGATTAAATATTAGATCCAGTTGACTCTTGCATCCTTATAAAGCCAATATTAGTGTAACAGAAGAACTGCCTTCCTTCTAACTCAGGGGTGGGACTGAGGATGTAGAACCAGCTGTGAGACTCAGGTGGACACAAGGCTCACCGAGATAAAACTGAAACACTCCCACTGCAGAAACAAAAGGCACAACTGACACTAGCCAAGGTTTTGAAGAAGTATTTTGTAAATACAGTCTTTGGAGCCTGCTTAAATCTTAAACTGTTTCTAGAGGGAAATAAAACTCCTATGCTGAATAAGTGGCCCTTGTAACTGGAGTCCAGACCACCAACAGCTCCTGCCCCCTCAGACACTGGCTCTCTCTAGTTATTCTTACTGCATTATCATCAGTAATATATTATTCACACTATATTGATTTCCATGTGCTAATCTCCAACTATGAAGCTCTCAATTTAAGCAAAGACCTCTAGAAATCAAAGTGGCAGCATGAGATCTACACTTTTTTTTTTTTTTTTTAATTGTCTGAGGTACCTGACAGCAGCCACCAAGGCTCCCATGTAATCACATCACTGTGGCAGATGTCACTGGAGGGAGACAATTTTGTTAGATCTCTCTGCCTTTGAACAAGAGAGGAAAAGGAACCCTCATCAGCATTCTGGAAGGATCCTCAGCTGGAACATTTACATCATCCTTGCTGCATGAAAAATCTTGGGTTCTCAGTTTTTAACTACAGGTTAAAGTTCACCTTCTTCACCATCTGAGGCACAGAAACACTGAGTCGATATGTATTTAACTGACATTTAATGGAATATAAGAAAATATCTTGTTTAGTCCAAGTGTTCTATGGCTTGAGTCTGTGTGTACAACTGTGCAGAGATGATCTTTCTGGATCATCATTTTTGAATACTAATTATTCCTTAGAAAGTATAGAGCATACTCAGTTTTTTATGCCAAACATAACGGAGAAACTCCATAAATCATGGATAAATACAAGAAATCATACAATGTGTTGGTGATTATTTAACTAAGCTAAGAAGAAATACAGCTTTAAGAGTTAAGAATTTTTCTCAAAATTTATTTGAAATGCTGAAATGTTCAAACCTATTGTAGAAATAAAGCAACAAAGAACAGGAATATAAACCTTTTAACTGACTCATTGAAGATTATAATTAATTTTGTTGATTCATTGATTTATTTGTAATATATCAGGGCTAGAGAGGTTCTTACACTGCCATACCCTTCCAAAACATATTTTGCAAAACAACAAGGAATGTTCAAGTTGGCAAATTAAAAACACATTCAGTGTGAGGACACATCATTTTAATGAAAGCCTTTCCTTTCCTCCTAAATTGATTTTCATAAGAGTAAACTTGCAGTAAAAAAAAAATAAATTAAGAATTGGAAAATGATCTAAATATAAACCACCTCATAGTCTCCTACAGTACTCCAAGGATTAGATGTGTCTCAGAAAGCCTTTACAAACAGTCTATCTGGAATTGTTAAAGTCAATGCATCTGTAAGAATCCCTCAGTTCTTCAATTTGTCAGATAGAGGATGCTTTTTATTGATTCATTTCTAGGTCACTAAACTTTTGTGGTATTCAAAAGATCTAAAGTGCATCCCATATGGGGCTTTTCTGATAGCATCCTTTGTACCCTGCCTTCAATAGCTACCATTCAAAACCAAAGGAGTACAGCTTCCTTCATGTAAATAAACAAACAAATCATTTAGCACAGGTGCTTCAGCAGCTCACTGATCACTGTCATAGAATCCCAGAATGAAATGCTTCCCTGAGAATGCCTGGACTTGGCATTTGATTGGCTAAATTTTACCTTTATCTTTCCAAGCTCCTCGACATCCAAAAGAACTACCTTCACTCAGTACATGCAGGAACTAGCACTTCAGACCATCAACACTTAGGACAAGCCTGGCCAAATCTTTAGTCTCAGCCTGCACACTAAAGAGCTGGCCCTTCCTTGTGAACTTCACCTCCAGCTACTAAGGCACACACCCTTGCAGCTGCAGCCTCTTTTCTGGCTGCAGTCAGCACAAGTCACACGGCACTGCGCGGCTTTCTCCGATTCTTTTGGAACAAAGAGTGTTCTCCAGCTAAGGAGCAGGTGAGTAACTAGTGAAGCGTGAAAGTACACAAGGAAAAGAGATGATTTACCTAGAAGTTATGCATATTGTCTCCAGGACAAAAGCTCTTCTGATCCTACAGATAAGGACATAAATAAAAGAGTCTGTTGGGATGGCTATCCATGGGTCTCTTCCCACATGAGCGTGCTTTCCTGGCTGAAAGAGTCATGAGAAAGAACAGGATTGTCACTGTGAGCACAGTGAATTCCAACATATAACCTTAGAGCTGAACACTCAGGATAAAGACCAATTCCTGTCTATGGGTCTTTTCAGCACTGCTCTGTATAGGCTACTGGGGAGTCTTTGCTTTTCTTTTTGTAGGGCTGGGATTAAATATATGAGATGGTATTTCTTGTCAGACTCAGATGTTTATTAGTTCTTATCTCTTTACAGTCTCACAAACTATGAGTTCTGCTGTACTTCACTCCAATAAACTAAAAATGGAGCCCTATCTCTCTCTCGCTCTACAAAGTCTTTTAAGGATAAACTGCCTAATTAAGAAATGACACTGAAATTATTTTTACTTTTAACCTAATAACCAGCTACTTGTCCGCAATGTGGACTTTTTAATCTAATTACACAATGCTACTCAAATCTATGAAGAAGAAGGTGAAGAAGGACCAGCCTCCACCCTAAAACTTCTATCTTGTTTTATATATATTACTACATTCTAAAACTCTAAAGTTTTCTGCTATGTAATATCAGACACTTCTATTTAAACTACACACTTATAATCTCAGTTTTATCACTCAGTTTTGGAAGTCTTTTCTACAGTCTCAGGTCAAATGCAGTGTTCTCTTGTGCCTGTCAGCAGAGAAAGTCTAAAATTCCCAGTAACCAGGGTTCCAACAGGCTACCAAATACGTAAGGGACATTTCTCCACACCTGTCTGTAGCTACTACTCAGAGAAATTCGTGGGTCATAGAATTAGGTATAGAATCTTTTATCTAGGGCACAGAAAACAAAAGAGAGCAGATATGTGTGAAGCACTGTAAAAACAGAATTTATTTGAAAATTAAGGAAACAAATCTAATTACAGAACTATTGAGATGTAACCATGTGACCTTAAGGAAAAACTCCCTCTGCACAGGGACATTCATGTTCCAAGAGAGGGATGTAGAATAAGCACTAGAACTGGAAGAATAAAAAGTCAGGGACAAAATCCACTGTAAGGTAACAAATACCATATCTATAAATACTGCTTTTACAATACCTGACTTACAAACATCACTATATTAAAGAGCATGAAGGTCTTTGAAAAACTCCAGTGGTCATTTGTAGTATAATTGCTTAAAATGATGAGAGCTGGAAGAGGAAAAATAAGCCTGCAACAATGTGATGTACAGATGGCTTATTTTTTTTTTTTCTCTCTACAAAGTCTAGACAGGTTGCCCTAAAGCTGCCAAAAGCCTGTCATAGCCTATCAGTATTGATAATTTTTTTACCAGATAGATGGCTCTACGTTGTGGTCCTGTGACCTAAGGTGTGTCTTTCTCTAGCTATGAAACATCTCTCTGAATTGCTGCAGGTTATAAAACCAGATAATTTTAATAATCTCAAATTCCATTTAAAAGATACTTTTCTAATGTCCACGTTTACTAAGCTTGAGGGGATATACTTTGTGTCACTTGCATTTAATTAGCACATGCCAAACCAGAGTTGTCAAACACACAAGTTACAATATTTGGCATTTAGCCATACTTCAGGAAGGTGAATTCTGCTAACTGGTATTTTGTAGAATTATATTTAGCAAATCACTGTTTTGTACCTCTCTTGAGATTATCTTTTCCAGCTTTAAAACGATGATAAATTCAGTTATATTGACAAGTGAAGAGAGCTCTTACCAGTCAGGTTAAATTGCATGCCTAACAAAAATAAAAGTAGCTAATTAAAGTAGCTGAAACTGCTTCAAGGCTTAGAATGTACAAGTATAGACCTGCTTTTCACCAGACAACTTTAACTTTTAATAACTGACCTCAGCTACCAACAAACCCCCTCCTACTGATAATCTTTAAAACATTTAGCTGTCAGTGACCTTGTCAAAGCTGGGGCTTTTAAAGGTAAGCAAGAATAGGTTCTTAGAGGGTGCCCAGGACACCTCTAGTGAGGGTGCTGCAGCTCACTATGCAGAATGTGTTATATAAACAAAGCTTACCTTTAAAAACAATATAACAATTTTAAACTGTTAAAAAAAATAAATTAAAAAACAAAAATTAAGATAATGGCAATAATTATATATTATTATATAGTAATATATTAATTACATACAATTAAAACATTAATTATATTTTCTATATTAATAAATATACATTATAAAATATATTATCATCATCATCATCATAAAAATAATTTAAAACCAAAATATCCTCCTGCAAACTCTTCCTGGCCTGGCAAAACACACATGCAAAGCTTGAAGGACACTGGAGTGGAGAGGGGAGGGAGTGTGCTTATTTTACCTGCTTGCTTTGACAAGGGGGACTTCTGGGGAGCTCATCTTCTGCAGCAGGTTCACATGAAGCCACAAATGTGTGGTCTCACATCCATACTCAACAAGCTGCTTTGGTGGGGTTCCACATCGAAATGTTTCTCAGAAACCCACTACTGGAAGGATTTTTTAACCTCAAGTACTAGTGAAAATCCTAATTCTTGTTAGATGAACAAGCCTCAGGAAGTTTCAAGCTGCTCTGGTAGGTAGGATCTTCCATGAGAATACCATGTGCTTCAACTCTCTAATTTTCATATAATTAAAACACTGTCAAAAGAATATACTATAGAATTAAGCTCAACTGAAAATCACAATGCTCTTTATTATGAATTGAGTTCAAAAACTCGCACACTTCTATTTCAAACAATATTTTACAGTCTTATCAAGTAACCTGTGCCATCACTACATGTTCAGAACACAACAGCTCAAATAAATATTTTAATACCCTGAATCTACTATTATTTGGTTAAATTAACCAAGATAATGCGTCAAATAATGAAGATGAGCATTTAATTTGCAAAGGGAGCTAAGCTAAAAGTAATTCAATTTATTCTCAGCTTAGAGAATGTTGAAGGAAAGGGAAGAATTTAACCTTTTTGTAACACTTGGAGTACAACACAGAAAAGATCTTCCTAGGAGGTTGATCACTGACAGCTTCAATCCTGATAATATTAAGCTTGCCTAGACTAATCTCATGACAAAATTTCTTGGTGTGCTGACAGGATATTCTAACAATGCCATTCCAATGTTACCCACACCAACTTGAAAAATCAGTCTCCGAATTTTTAGACTAATGAGTCATGAATAAATATAGTTCTTGCTTTAAGATTTTTTGTACATAATTATGTGTTTTGAAATAACATATGGTAAGTCTCATTTGGGAAAAAAAAAATTCTTTTCAGATCTAAAAGAGACATTCTCAAGCCAAATTTCAGATCACAAATACACAACCAACATAGAGGATAAGCAAATTAAAACCTGCCACTGAGTATGGCCAGATATGCAGTCAGAGGAAACAAAGTTCAGGTAAAAATCCTTTCAGGAAAAAACTTCCATTGAACCATCAGCATCCACATGACTGTTTTTCACATCCACAACACCCTGTGGTGAAATATTGCACTACTTCTTTCATTTATTGACAATTTTCCTGCTAGTAGGTTCACTGGATGCCACCCAGTCTGTGAAGGGGCAGTGCATATTGTAATGGCAAGACAAAATTAATCCAGTCTCACAATCTCTGATTTATGTAAAATAGAATAGGTTCTAACTTTCTTTTTCTTCTTCCTTTACCACAGCAAGATTGAAGCTCTTCTCAAACTGAAAATGTTGGAATTAGGCAACATCAGTTATTTGTTCTGGCAAGCAACTTTTCAAATTACTTAATATGCACCACACCATACACTAATTTATATCCTTTATGTAAAAATCAACATTTTCTAAGACTCAGTGGCACATCAATAACTGGTTCTAATGGATAAAATGCAGAAATAGAGACTAGCCTTGAAATAACAACAAGCCATAGTGAGGGCATTAACCTTCCTCAGTGGCAAACAGAAAATTTTATTCAGTCTCTAGTGCAGGTTACATGAGCCCTATACCAACAGAAAGTAACATGCTGTAATTCTAATAGTGGCTAAAAGAGATTTCAAATAAGTTTTTCCCAAATCCCACTGTTTGGATTTTTAGTGTTAAGACCAGTTTTGGAATTGTAACAATTCAAACTACATAACCAAAACTCTGGATACAAATTCAGTTTCCCAAGCAATGGTTGTCTTTCCACAGGGAAAGCAAACACAGATAAAATATTCAGACCACAATGTTTTCATCCCTTTTAGAAAATGAATGAAAATTACTGACTCAATCTGTCTCAAGGCTGAAAAGCCACACACTGAAGAGCTTGTATCACTAGAGACAAGCAGGCTCTTAAAACACTCTACAGGCACAACTTCTTTGAAAGCACCCAAATCACCCAGGCACGTGGCAGTCTGCTTTGTCCCTAGGCAAGGCTGAAATCTAGTCACTGTTCTCAATTAGGAGATTCAAGTGCTCCTTCAGGGTGGAGATTACTACAAGAATTCTTAATTTTTCTGCTGGTTTTGTGTCAACTCAGTCAAACAGAAAGGAAAGCTGGAGACCTCAGCTGCAGTGGAGATGGTGCCAGAGAGTTGCACTGTGGTCTGTAAAGGGAATTCTGGTGTCATTATTTAATCACCTCAGTGGGCCTCGTCCACACCCTGACAGAAAGCAGCCTTCCATCACCTTGCTCTCAGCTGATTCTGGCAACCAAAAGATTCAAAGTTTCTGCATTGCACGTCTTCCTCAGATAGCCAAATTAAAAAAAAAAAACAGAACAACAAACCCTTTGTGATGACACACAGTTTGAATCTAACAGCAGTTTACAAAATCTTAACTAATGTGTGTACTCTGCTAGTAAGTCCTGAAATGTGCTAAACGCCCTGTTTTCAAACAGATTTTTGGGGTATTCTTTGTGGGTACTCAAGCCTGCCTAAAATTAAGATTTTGAATCACTTCCAGTAATTCCTGAGATAGACAATGGTCATTCTCAAGGCTACACAAAGTGAAGGAACCTGAGAGTTATACTTCAGAAACCAGTGAAAAGAGAGGCTGTTTAATGAATACATTAAAGAGTGAAAAGCTCCAGAATATGGCTTTAAGAATCTATACATTCTATACTAACCAATAAGAAGAAGGGTTCCAACAGGTACGCCTCCACCTGGAAAAAAAAAACAAAATGAAGAATAAAGTAAGACTACATTTTAATACTATGTTAGAGAACAATTAACTTTTCTTAGTTTATGAGTCAAAGAAAGGTGATAACGGGGAATTTAAAAATATAAAAGTGAACAACATTTTAATTACCTTTGCAATACTTACTACAATTCTCTATTATGAAATAATTATACATTACATGTAATTATATACTGCACATTACAATTACTTTCACAATATACTGTGCTATCATCATTGTGGTAAAAAGATCCTGCAGAGCTCTACGCCACCACGCTCAAGTACTACAGTGGTGATGCATGGTCTGAGCCAGCAGATTTTTACTGGGATGACTCACGTGAGCAAACATTCTCCAAATGAAATTAGTATTAACCACCAGCAAGTATTATTCCTTTGTATCAAGGATGTAAGCTAAGTGACCTACTAAAATTTTGGTAGATTTTAGCAAATTCCACTCCCCCCCCCACCCAAGTCTTCGAGGCAAAATCCTGGCTCCACTTTTTTCTTTCTTGCTTTTTATCTTACTGCTGAAAACTGATATGGCAGCAAGACTTTCACCCATTGAAACCCAGACTGAGAGATCATAAATGTCACAACACACACTATGAAAAAACATACACTACTGAAGAGACTGAAGTCCTTTATAGTAGGTCTTGGACATAACAACTCCCTGAACTCCTTTACAAGGACAGTGAAAGAAGAACTTGTAGTTTATTTTAGGGAAAGAATACACTGGTTTATAATCTGAATTCCAAGAATTACAATGGTGAAATATATATATATATAACCTGGATAATAACCTGAAATCAGACTATTTTGTTTAGCAATTATGTAAGACTGTGACAGGGAATCCCTGGAAGTGTTCAGATGGCCACATGTAACCAGCCCACAGAAATGTTTTGCATGAAAACTGCAGGATGTTGTCTGCAATTTTGTACTGATTTAAAAGCAACTTAGGAGCAAACTAACTGATGAATCCCATCAGCACAGTATGCAAAGATCCAGAAGTCAATTCTGGACTGCACAGATGGACTCCAGTGAAGAGGATCTTTCAACTCCACTAGAAATTCATTCCAATATGAGTTGGATCAACTTCTTAATCTTCAGTTTTGCTAGTGGGACTACAAATACCTGCAGTACCTGTAATGTTGATATACCCAAAAGGAAGAAAAAAAAGCAATTTGCTCTCCCAAAGGCCAAAACCTGCTAATATTGTTGCATAACAGCACCTGAATTTATACCAGAACAGGATCACTTTGCCATCAAGCCATGATGCACCACAATTCCAGCAGTACTGGGCAGTGAAAGTGTTTAGTTAGTCACTAATTTTATAGTTATAGAGAAGCAGATGTTTCAAGCTAAACTCCTGAGTCAAGCTGGACAAGTGCTTCAATATCTACACCAAGCTCATCAGCTAATTAAGCATTTTCTAGATATTTAAAAAAAACTCAAAACCAAACAATTTTAACTATTGTTTATCAGAAAATTACAATCACTCATGAAATCCCCATGTTCTAAGCCAATGATTTTTGCTCCATTTATTTGTTCAGGAGATAAATGCAAATGAACCCAAAAGGTGTACCACAGGGGAAAGCAAAAAAAAAAAACAAAAACCAAAAACCAAAATCTGAAATCATACTGATGTTTGATAAAAAGTATGCTTCACTGCATTTAATAATTCAGGGAGACAGAACACATGGGTTACTAACAACAGTTGTTTAAAATGAGCACATGCTCTATACAGTCCCTAGGAAAGAAAATGTACTCCAAATGTTGAGATTTTACCAAATCCTAGGTTGACATAGAAAATATGATTAAAGCAGCCATAAGTAATGTATTAGCTCATGGCATTAAGGACTTTAAAACCTTGGTTAGAAAGAAGTTCACCTTTAGCCACAACAGAATTAGCATCTCTTGTGCTTTTACAGTGAATTTGTTTGTCAAACAGTGCAGGCAGAATTCTCTCAAGCTGTATTTTCAGATCACCAGTGGTACTGTTTCTAGGAGTCAGAGCTGTAACATATGTGCACATACCCTGGTTGTTAAAGGCAAACTCAGGTCAGAGCATTGTCTCTGTGTTATCACATGTAGTGAGTGGTTTGAACAAGTGTCTTCTATCAGAGGGAATGCAAAACTATTGCAGTTACCATGGTTACACCTTCATATTACAACGAGCAACAATACTAGTAAATTAAACAAAAGACAATAGGAAAGCTGATGGAATCAAAAGGAAGAGGCAAAATCTATAAGTTTCCCAAGAAAGCTGCTGTGAACTTGCTACTCTTCCTAATCTCGCTATTTTCATTTTCCTTTGCCAGTATCTAAGGCAGTAGAGTACATAAACATCCAAGCAAGCCTTGTAACTTTCCCCATTGCTACTTACAGCAGAGAGATTTAAGATCTTATGGAGAGAAACACAACAAACTTTGCAAGCTGAGAAGTGCCCAGATTGTTTTCAAAGCATACCCCTGACCTTTTTTTCCAGCAGCCTAAACCAGAACATTCAATACCAGGCATTTGATGGATATATTACACAACAGTTGCAGCTCATTGCAGAGAACTGCTCTGGCACATGTCAGGCATATATGGCCCATAAACCTTGAAAGTAAACGTACATAAATAAATATCAAATATTTATAAATATAAAATGTAGAAATCTATAAAATAAACATAAACATTTATAAAATAAATAAAGTCTGGAAGTGCACAGTGCTCTGATGGTAACACTGCATTTGAAATCCAGCACTTATCTACCACTTCTCTTCCAAAGGAGATTCACTCCTTTAGAAAGAGCCACAACCATCAGCTGCAGGGTGAAAGAAACTCCTCCTTGGATTCTTTGCCTTTTCCTCTCTTCAGAAGCTCCTCAATAGACCTGTGTGTGATAACACTATGCTTTCCCTCACTCAAAGGCTGCAGTTTCATGTCTGGCAAATAATTCTGTACCTGGGTTACAGATTCTCAACAGAGCAAACTTAAATTCAAGCCCAAGCCAGAGATCTACAATACTGCCTAGTGACAGTTACAAAGTATGTCTGTGAAAATACCAGAATAAAAGAGTTTGTACTAACTTCCATTGGGAATTTATACAAAAAAAAAAAAATTGTCCTCAGTCCTGGAGACAATAAAAATTCAGTATTTTTACAGTCAATTACTTGACTGCTAATGGGCAAGACAAAAGAAGAAAAGTACCAGTATTCTTTCAGAAACACATAAACAGCATTCTGCAAGACATTAATGAAGCATTTCCACACCCAGAAAAAGGACACAAAGCAGACCAAGTCAGCACTTGTAGAGTCACCAGCACAGTGGGCTGCACTGATGCCTCAGGTTTTGGCTTTTCTGTTCCTCACATTCTGTGCTGCTTCAGTGTGCACTTCTGAGCTTCACATGAGGGGATGGGGAGCTCTGTGCACAGAGCAGGGAGACAAAACAATTCCTGCTCCAGCTGGGCACCAAGGACAAATGATCCAAAGCTCAGGCCCAGGAGCACAAACAGCGTGGGCTGGAGAGAGAAAAACAAGCAGGATGGGAGTGCCTGGGCTAAAGCTGGAATGGGACAATGAACTGCAAGGTGCAAATGGAGCAGAGCTGATCCCAGTGAGAGCCCCCGGGAGCGCTCGTGCATTTTGGGACCATTTTGGTTCCTCTTGGCTGCAGCCCTGGCTGGGCTCTGGTGCTGCCCAAGGTGGATCCATGGAGGAGATCCTTGGAATCAATCCCTGCTTTGTTCTTTAGCTCTGCCCAGCCTCTGCTCCAGGGCAGCCTTCTCAAGGCATCAGCACCATCAGAGGCTCAGTCAGATGCTCCAGGGATGCTCCCTTTACTCAGATCACATCTGGAACACCAGGCCCAGATGACTTTGAGCCCCTCCGTTCAAGAAAGAATAAACATAAACTGAAGTGAGTCCAGGGAGGAGAATGAAAATGAGGCAACTGATTCAAGAGAAGTGGCTGAAGGAAGTGGGCTTGTTCAGTCTGGAGAAGAGAGGAAAAGCTGAAGGCCCTGGGTGGTACCCAAGAGAAGCTACTGACACTCTGTTGGAGCCCTGGCTGCTGAGAATTTCAGACTTTCTGTGCTGACAGGCACTGACTCCCAGGAGAACTCTGCATTGACCTGAGGCCGTGCAGAAGGCTTCCAAAATTGAATGACAGAACTGGGATTATTCAAACTGGGTGTTTGAATAGAAGTGTGTAACGTCACAGGGTGAAAAACTTAAGAGGTTATGGTTTTAGAATATAGTAAAGTATATAAAGCAAGATGGAGGTTTTAGAGCAGTGGCTGCTCCTTCTTCTTCACCTTCTTCTCCATGGGTTTGGGTGGTTTTGTGCAATTGGATAAATAGTCCACATTGCATGATTGGTTATTGGGTTAAAAGTGAAAACAATTTAGGTGTCATTTCTTAATTGTACAGTTTATCCTTAAAAGGCCTCATAGAGAGGGAGATGGGGCTCTATTTTTAGTTTGTTAGAGTAAAGGGCTGTAGAACTCAGGGTTTATGAGACTGTAGAATAAGAACTAATAAATATCTGAGTCCCAACAATAAATACCATCTCACACATTTAATCCTGCCCCTGGCAAGAAAGAAGCAATGTCTCCACAAGAACAACTGAGCTCTTCACTGAGGTGCACTGGGAGAGCAACGAGCAACGAATGGGAGCTGAAACAGGGGAGGTTCCCAGTGGATATAAGGAAAAAGAAAATTCCCTACAAAAATAATTAAGCATTGGACTGGGTTATCCTGAGGTGCTGCAAAAATCTCTGCCCCTGCAGATTTTCCACTGGACAAAGCCCTGAGAAATCTGCTCTGAATTCAGAGCTCAGCCTGCTTTAAGGCTGTGGAGGGGAAATTCTGGAGGTGCCTCCAAAATGAGTGATTCTGTACAGTTCACCCAGCTGGAGGTGTGTTCCTACAATGCCTGGCACCAGTGGGAGCTGGAGTCTCGTCAGCACACTTAGCATGAGTCTTTCCTGGCCTCCTCTTTTCCTGGCCTCCAAAAAGCAGGGATTTCAGGGCTAGGAGGCTACCCCAGGTTTAACACAGGAACGTAGAGCCCACGTTTTCAGAGATGTCACAACCCAAAAAAAACCATCTAAAAGTATTTTCAAAAGTTGCTGTTCCTAAGGGCAAGGAATTTCCTTGATGGTGAAGTATAAATATTAGTAAGCTCAGGGAATGATGAAATATTTAAAACCAAAATATTTGGTTTATTGGAAGTGTCCTCAGTTTCTATAACAAACCACTAATTGTGTTAGCAGGTGCCTAGAATTTTAGGAGACTGCCACCACGGGAGCTGTCTACATCTCCTGAGCCATGCTGTGCAAAATCCACCGTTTCTAAAAGGGAATATTCAATGCAAATCTGCTTTTCATGCAATTAAAAGGCTTTGCAAATTACACTCACTAAATGAAATATTTCTCTCTCGGGCAGGAAGAGATGATTCTAAGACTGATCCTAATCCCTGATAAAAGTGCAGAAACGCACACACAAAAAATTATATACAGGCTGCAAGAAGTCCTTTATACAATGGATGTAACTTTTATATTATCATTAACCATACAGAGTATCCCTAGAGAGGAAAGTGGCATATTCTGTGTACTCTAAGGATGAATGAACAAAGCTAAAATCAGACCATTCTCACCTAAAAGTCCCATGCATGTACATCAAAGATGCACTGCAACTGTGCAAAGAAGAGTCAGAGGATCTCCCAGGCCTGGTGCACACAGATAAACCACGCTGCTCACACCAGCAAATGAATGAGTTCCCAATCCAAGGGGAAGTGCCAGCTCACGACACGGATGGCCCAGCAGTCACGAGAGATGAGTCCAGGGGACCACCTCACACCCCGACACCGACAGCAGGCAAAGGCAGCAAAAGCAGCGTGGCACCAGAGTGGATTATCTAAGGGGGGCACTTTAATGATGCAGCAGTGGCCAGCAAGGCAGGAAGGACAAACTGAGAACCCCAACACATCCCAACACCTGCTGCAGCAGAGAACAAGAACTACCCGGCCTTGGGGCAGCACACACGGCTTGTCCAGGTGAAACCCTGACAGCACACACAGCCTGTCCAGGTGAAACCCTGGCAGCACACACAGCCTGTCCTGGTGAAACCCTGACAGTACACACAGCTTGGCCAGGTGAAACCCTGGCAGCACACACGGCCTGTCCAGGTGAAACCCTGGCAGCACACACGGCTTGTCCAGGTGAAACCCTGGCAGCACACACGGCTTGTCCAGGTGAAACCCTGGCAGCACACGTGGCTTTTCCAAGGAGAAACCCTGGCAGCATGCATGGCTTGTCCAGGTGAAACCCTGGCAGCACACACGGCTTTCCAAGGAAAAACCCTGGCAGCACATGTGGCTTGTCCAGGTGAAACCCTGGTAGCACACACGGCTTGTCCAAGGAGAAACCCTGGCAGCACACACGGCTTGTCCAAGGAGAAACCCTGGCAGCACACACGGCTTGTTCAAGGTGAAACCCTGGCAGCCCTCCTGGGGCAATGCCCAGCCCTGTGCCCCTAAGCGGGTTCGCGGGGCAGCTCCGCGCTCCGCAGGGCTGCCCGGAGCGATGGCAGCGCGGCTCCTCCGCAAGCTCCGGGGAAACGCGCCCTGCCTCCCCCGTCCTCCTGCCCCTCCCGCCCTCCCCGCGACCCCCGGGACTGTGGGGAGGAAGGAGAAGGCTCGGGAGCAGCCGCGGGGTTACGGCAGGGCAGGCAGGGCCTGGCGAAGGGGAGGGCGGCGGGGGCGCAGCACCGGGTCGCAGTCCCGCTACCACCAACCTAGCACACAGTCCAGGGAGGGCAGCCCGCTGGAGAGCAGCAGCTGCCCGTGGCGCAGCGCGGGCCGAGTGCCCGGCAGGGCGGGCGGCCGCGGGCCGGCCCCGGGCCGGCGCTGGAAGCTGGTGCGGCCCCGCGCCCCGCCGGCCGCCGCCATGTCGGGGCCGGGAGGGCCGGGCCGGGCTCCGCCAATGGGGGAGCGGCTCGGGGAGCCGCCGCCCAATGGGAGCCCGCGTTGTTGGCACGTGCGGAGCCGCGGGGCCCGGCGGCGAGCGGGGAGGTGAGAGCGGCGCCGGGGGCACCGCGGCCGTGCCTGGGGCTGAGGGGGCTGAGGGGGCTGAGGAGGCTGTGGGGCCGGGGGGCACCGCGGCCGTGCCTGGGGCTGAGGGGGCTGAGGAGGCTGAGGGGGCCGGGGGGCACCGCGGCCGTGCCGGGGGCTGAGGGGGCTGAGGGGGCCGGGGGGCACCGCGGCTGTGCTGGGGCTGAGGGGGCTGAGGGGGCCGGGGGGCACCGCGGCCGTGCTGGGGCTGAGGGGGCTGAGGGGGCCGGGGGGCACCGCGGCCGTGCTGGGGCTGAGGGGGCCGGGGGGCACCGCGGCCGGGCCTGGGGCTGAGGGGGCCGGGGGGCACCGCGGCTGTGCCTGGGGCTGAGGGGGCTGAGGGGGCCGGGGGGCACCGCGGCCGTGCTGGGGCTGAGGGGGCCGGCAGCGGGCACGCATCGGGGCGGGGAGTGCGGTACGCGGGCTGTGGAGCGGACAGCCCGCTTGTCCCGCGGGGTGTCTGCAGGGCCGGGCCGTGGGCGGACAGGCTCGCCTGGCGCGGCATCAGCCCCTTGGGAAAGAGCCCGCAAGGGAAAAGTACTTGTAAAATGTATTTGCACAGCTGCGTGTGGCATGATCCGTGAGTATACTTGGGGTCCCTGCTTGTTTGTGCAGAGCCGCGGACCGGTAGCGAGCGTGTGGTTTAATGCCTTAACTTGGGAGCAGGATCTTGCACCAGCGTGGACCAAGACGTGTGGTGGAAAAAGTTAAACGACATTAAAATGCTTTGACAAGTTCTAGGATGTTTGCTTTGTCAGTCAGCGCTCGGTGGTGCTCTGAAGGCAAGGGAAGCCCCTGTCAGCATACAGAACAGCCACCACCACAAGTATTTTTATATTTGTTTTTCATCTTTTGGTGATTCAGAGGCATCCCAAGCTGCTTGAAGACACTTGTACAAGCAGAATAGAAAAACGAAGCTTTAATACTATAATCCCTCACTCCCACTCTTGAATTCCAATGAACTGTTGTTCTAAGCCAAACTGCTGAACACCTGTGGTTCTTGAGTCTCTTTTTAAATGAGGGGAAAAAAAAATCCTCATGTTAAATACAAGCAGCCTGAAAGAGCAGCAATATGTGGGCAGTCCTGAACCTCAGAGTGTTTCCTTCATATCCAATTCAAATTCAGGGGCATGAAACTTCAGCATGATGTGTCCCTGGCTGGGGAAAGCCAGGGACACATCTCTTTTTGCTCTTTTTGCTGCTGGCCAAATTTCCACACATGCTAAGCAGTGGACAGGTCAAGTTCTTTTAGCAGGGGTATCAGGTAGTCTTAAAATTTTGTATTTTCTGCTAAACTGTGAGATACTGAATAATACTTAATTTTAAGTATTAGTGAAAGTTAGAAGTATCTGTCTGCAGAGGAGAAAATGAAAGGAGCTTGGGAAGCATGGCAAGAAATAAATGTAGGTGTTTAATTTCACTTCTGTAATATGTGACTGCTGAGGTGTGAATATCTGGAATGGGAAAGGCCAACAAAATAAAGACCCAAAGCAGAATTCACAATTCTTCTAAAAGGGTTTGGGCATCTCTTTCTGCCAGTGGGATCCTGTGGTGTGAATTCTGTCTGCCTGAAGCTCAGGGAGAGTTCTCCACTGTTAAACATCGCAGTGACTCTGCCATTTCTTACTGTGCTGTCCTCGTGGAGCCCCAGTCCCTGAATATTGCAGCTGTGTGGGACACAGCAGTTGCAGGATACCTGTTGGACAGCTTTGTTTCAGAAGCTCGTGGCCCAGTGATAAGGATATCTTTGATAAGTCACTGCTTGCCTGTCAGAAAGGGAATCCAGTGATGAACTCAATCTCTGGGATGGTTTTTTCCCATTCCCAGCAGTACATTTTCTCTTACTTCATTAACACAAAGCATTTCCTTGCTTTATTTATGTTTTTTTGTTTTGTTAAAATACACTATTGTAGGTTGTCTTAACTTCACAGGATGGGTGTAAACATACATCCAGGGCTGAGCCCTCTCTTTTGTTCTTTCATTGCTACTTGCCTGACATGTAAGGGTTTTTTTATACTTTTTAACCTCATTTTCCTACAGGCCAATTAAAATTGTAGGCTAAATATTTCCTTCTCTCTTTTTTTTTTTTTTTCTTCTCTTTCCTGTTGCAAAGAGAACACACATAACGAAAGTATTTTGGGAATGGGGATGCTTGTGCCATGCCCCTACCATTTTTAGTGTTTCTTGGATAAACTGCACCTTTCCTGGCAATCTCAGTGGCTCAGGAGCTGATCCAGTGGGTCAGGGTTGCAAAAGAGGAAATCTCCACTCCCTGCTCCTCCTCTGTTTCCAATGCAGCAAACCCTGGTGCTGGTCAGTTCCCTCCTTGGGCTGACTGAGCTCACTAACCTGGCTTGGAGCTATTGATTGACTTTCTTCATTGTTTTATTTTGTGCTATCCTGTGAGCTGCATGGAAAAGGGCAGCCCAACCTCCCAGCTCTTGCTAGCTGGGAACTTTGTAGTGATTTCAGAATAAAAGCTGGATTTTTTACATTAGAAAGAATTGATTTTTATATGAAGTGACATTTTTGTTACAATTTTTTTGTAGATATCCTTCCAAATACAGAGAAATTTTTTACATTGTAACTTACAGCAGGAGAGACTGTTTAATATATAACAAAATTGTAGATACAACTTTTTTCAGTAGAACTGAACTTTTAAAATACAGCAGTAGTTCTGTTTGTGTTGTTCAATTTTCTCCAGTCACATTTTAACCTGATGTGTGCAGTTAAAGTCCAACTGATTTAGAAAGCGAGTGGAAATAAACTATTTTTCAGTAGGTGGGGGATTTTTCCAATGTTAACATTTTAATACAGTAAAGCTTTCCAGCTGCATATGTGCTTATGAAAATACTGCTTACAACATCTGACTTTACCTGTATGTCAGACAGGTTTCAGAGGAACAACTAATTTAATAGAAATTTAATTTCATATTTATTTTCGGTTAATTATTTTTAAATCAATGGTGTTTCATTTGCAGGAATAACAAGAGTTTTTTCACTCTTTTTTGAATGATACTGAAGGTTTGCAGATGTCCAGTTTTGAAAGGGTGAATTTTCAGTCATCGTTGTAGAAGATCCCACTAGGATCTGCTGTCTGGCAGAAAGCAAGACCACAGGAACTGTAATTCTGGACATCACCCTAATCCCCAAATGCACATTATGAGGTAGATAAACCCTACTGTTCCTGCTCTAGGGGAGAAATGGAAATGCAGAGAAGCTAAGGAACATGGAAATGATTTCCAGTGCTCAGGAAGCGTCTTAGGAAGTTATTTCTTTCAGCTGAGCTCTGGCAATGGCCAGGGGTTGTACTCAGCTCACTGGAGAAAGTTTAATCAGCTTTTGTCTGTTTTGGGATGTCTCAAACTGTAGAATAATCAACTTTCCTTCCTCGCAGCTCACATGTTGTCACGTAGACCTGGTCAAATGGGGATGTCAGTTTGAACTGCAAATCCTAACTGTGCTGTGGAGAGATCAAGCTCTCTGTTTTCCTCTTCTTGCAAACTTGCTGCTCCAATTCAGCTACTTGTCTGTGTGAAATGCAGACTCTAAGATGGATTAAAAGGATTTTGGGTGAAAATTCCCTAAGGGAAAAAGAAAATGGAGGGAATACAATGGTGAGCGAGAGAGCAATCAGAACATTTGGGAAAAGGTTATGCTTGGAATTTGATCTGCAGGAACATTTGACATTTCTCTTCCAAAACTGTAGCCCACACACTTGGGGGAATTCCTGGTGTCCCCAGAATAGCAGCCCTTGAAATGTGCTTTGGCTGTTTGTGGTTGATAATGATGCCTCAGGGTTCAGCTTTTCTATTTTTCACATCCTGTGCTGCTTCAGTGTGCACTTCTGAGCTTCACATGAGGGGATGGTGAGCTCTCTGCACAGAGCAGGGAGACAAAACAATTCCTGCTCCAGCTGGGCACCAAGGACAAATGACCCAAAGCTCAGGCCCAGGAGCACAAACAGCGTGGGCTGGAGAGAGAAAAACAAGCAGGATGGGAGTGCCTGGGCTAAAGCTGGAATGGGACAATGAACTGCAAGGTGCAAATGGAGCAGAGCTGATCCCAGGGAGAGCCCCCGGGAGCGCTCGTGCATTTTGGGACCATTTTGGTTCCTCTTGGCTGCAGCCCTGGCTGGGCTCTGGTGCTGCCCAAGGTGGATCCATGCAGGAGATCCTTTGAATCAATCCCTGCTTTGTTCTTTAGCTCTGCCCAGCCTCTGCTCTAGGTCAGCCTTCACAAGGCATCAGTTTCTGGTGACCACACAGGGACAGAAGGCATCAGTAAGAGGAAGCAGAGTTGTCCTGGCTTCTCTTTACCACGTGGGTTGCCCATGTGGGCAGTGTTCCTCAACAACAGGGTGTTATTGATGGGTGTGTTCTGTTGTCTTTGCTTGCAAATTAATGGTTTTGCTGGGTTTTAATTGTGCTGCAGAAGATTTCACGTATGCTCTTGTCTTTGAACAAAATGCTGTTCATTTTGGAATACAATGCCAGCCCATTTTATTTCAAATTTATTTCATTTATGTATGTCTGCCAGACCAGTTTTCAGTGATATTTTTCTGTCGGATTTACTTGTGGGACAGAGAACCAGAAAACCACATCCTAGTGGCAGTTCTGATTTATTAGTGTTTGCTGTTCCATCGCCAGGCTGCTTGGCTCATCAGCTGTGGAATGTGCTGGTATTAGACTGTACTGATTAAAGTTTTATAGTCACCAAATCAGATTAGCCACCCAGTCACCTGACCAGGCTGGCCTTGCCGTCATGTGGCCCACGCCCTGCTGAGCTCCTGCTGGGAGCTGAAACAAGGTAGTTTGCTTTTGAGATGTTCTTAAGTATCTAACAGCATGGGTCGTGGATTATGGCTGCAAAGAAGATGGCTTCATTTTCCTGATCTTTGAACTAGCTAGAATGGGATAAGTTTGAAAGTGCAGGATCTTCAGGCCATGAGCCAACAACTGGGAAGAATGTTTAATCCTGGAAGCTCTGACACCAAAAGACCTGTTTTTTTCAGTGTGAAAAAGCTTAAAGACTGCTTATCCAGTCAGTCTGTGGCAAATGAAAGAATTAGTTGGAGTGTTTAGGACTTGCCAGTTGTATGATATTTCATAAAACATAAGATCTTACTCAGAAAGCCTCTTACATAAATTCATCCTGGGTATCCTGAGCAACAGGAAAAAATATAAATCTGTGTCAAATTTAAACAGAAATAGAACTAAAAAACTTTTAAAACATTTTAAAGCTTTTAAAATAGAACCAAATTAGGAGACATGAGTTAAAGTAGTATGTGCTGAAGATAAGAAATTATTTTAAAAATTGCTTTATGTTTCTGTAATTTCAGAACTATACAGTATAATGTTACTGAAACCTGCAGAACAATAATCTTGAAAGTGAATTGTGAGTTTAATTTAGTGTCTTGATAAGCATCATACAGATTAGTGCTGTATTTAATAGGGATTGTTTTCCTTGTGTTTCTCATACTTCCTGGCGAGACCCACAAACATGGAAGGAACCTCAGGTTTCCAGAGTACTGGCCAATGATGTTTTCTGGTTATTGTCTCCCACAGATATTCCAGACAGGAATGCTAGCTTGGTTTTTCAGCTCCCACCAACTTTCACAGCACTCTGGCCATCCACAGAGTGGGGCATGAACCAGGGTGTGTTGCAGTAATAATTCTGCAGAGATGTGTGTTGCTTGCTCTAAAAAGTTTGACTAGAATGGTAAACTAATTACATCCCTGAGGGGCAGATGAAGAAAATAGGCATTTTGGCCTTTAAGTAGTCAGGAAGTAAAATTGAGGTTTTTCAGTGTGAGTTATAAAGTTGGATATAAGACAAACAAGCAGCCTAGTAAAACTCATTATAAAGCCAGATTCACAACGGGCTACTTAGGCAAACTTAAACTGCTTCAAATTTAGAATAACATTTTGGTGAAATAAGCCATCAGGGAGCGCTGAATATCTGGCTTTTTTTTGTAGCCAGGCTGTATTTTAGCAAATCATCATTCTTTATCTCAGTGGATTCAGCTTCCATCCCCTGCAGTGAGCCTGCCAATTCCATGCCAGAAGTGCTGTATTTGTGGGAACCCCATTTCAGGGGCATCTATCTGGGAGCAGGGCTGCCATTTTTTCCTATTTTCCCCCCTCCTGTACTAAATTGCATTTTGTGTGAGACAATATATGTAAAAGGAATAAAAATTAATTAACATTTAAAAGTGTAGATACTGAAACAGATTGAGGGAAACCAAAATGTTATCAAGGTCCTAGAAATAACAATCCTGTAAGTGGTTACTGCAGAATAACTCAGTGTCTTGCAAATGGGACACACAATATTACTGAAACCTGCAGAACAATAATCTTGAAAATGAATTGTGAGTTTAATTTAGTTGTGGGTGCTGCAGGAAGTGTGAGCTTCACTAATTGTTTCAAAGTCCTGTCTTGGTTTTGTGTGGAAAGAATAGAATGTCTTCTTTCTTTGCAATGAGGGGGTAATTCATCTGAAGTTTTAGCCCTAAGGTTTATTAGAATACCTGTGTCTCTTCAGTAGCTGTGTTTTCAAATTTCTGTGATTTACACCTGTGACTGTGTCCCTAGCAGAGGAAGAAAGGTAATGAAGCTCTTTTTTTTTTGCACCCTGCTCTTATTTTTCTGCAAAAACTGTTGGACATTCTTGAAGCCTCGTGCTTTACACCATTTCTTGACTGTGCTTCCATTGGTCCTCGAAGTGTGAAGCACTGTTTGATCTTGGTGTTCTCATGCTATTGCCAAGCCACAGTGATTTTTTAATAGAATTTTTAACATTTCTGGTACAAAAGAACTGAAATTCGCAAACATTAAGTTGTAGGAATTTCGTCAATATCTTCTTAGCAGGCAGAAAATATCTGTGAAAGGAGCTGTCTGACCAGTCACTGGTTTTCCTTTTAGAAAAGCAATGTATTATGGAAGAAAGGGCAAGCCACGTTCTGTACTTTGGGAACAAACCAGATGAGCAATTGCAGATGAAATAAAATCTTATCACTTATTAAAAACCTAAATAGTTTTTAAGAAGGCAGTTCAGGGAGGCAGTACTAATGAAGTTATACAGTGATTGTTTCTGTACTGCTTTTCTGTTTTGCTAGTATTTGTGTCCTCAGTTGAAACTCCTGTTTGGGGTGGGTGTCTGTGGTAAAATGAGCCATGCAGGCCCTGCTTGGTGATGTGTTTGAGGGTGCAGTTTGTGGGGCTGGGGCGTGCTCAGCACCTCAGCTTAGAATAATTTGCTAAATTGGAGGAAGGCACTTCTACTTATTTGATTCCTAAGTAGTCAGTTTCCACATTTATTATTGTGTCAGCTGTATCTTTTATTTTAAAGCATCAAATTAAATAATAGCTTATGCTGGCTTTCTGTTTTAGTTCATGCATTTAAAACCTGGAAGTCAGATAAAAAGATAGTTTCAGAATAGATTCAGTATATTATTTATGAGTGGAGCAACACATTAGCATGGAGTTCACAATAGATCATATCGCTTTTATTCCATCTTACAAGCTTAGCAGCACAAACAGAATAATCAACATATTATTTGGCTGTCATCTGCTGAACAGAAAGCAGAGATCACAAGGAGGTTTTCCCTAGCTGCAGTGATGGCCTTTTTGTTCCAAGCCCCCATCTGGGAGGGCCATGGTGTGTTATCATATGGAACGCGGGGTTTGCTGTAATCTGCTTAGCTGCACTGCAGTTTGAATCTTTATTCCATGTTTGTGTAATTTATAATTTTAATGAGACCATGGCTCTTGTGGGCTTTGAAATATATTAAAAGCTCTTTTGTGCATATGCTTTTGTTCTTGCTTAATAGGCTCAGTGTATTTAAAACTGATGAATTTTTATTCATGGATTTGGATGTCTGGGGATTAACTTAGACTGAATATCATTGCACTCATCTATTGATGTTTGGAACTTTTTTATACTTGTATCTCTTAAGTGGAGAAGACCTTACAGAACTTGTGTTTTACACATAAAACAGCTCAGAAATAACTAATAAAATTTTATTGAGCAATGAGAAAAAATACTGATTACACTTTATTTTTACTGTATAAACTCTCATGAAGTACCACTTTGCTCTGAAAAAAGTCCTTGAGTCCACGTTCATGTGTGTATTTAGAACTTTGTAACTAAAAATCAGTTTGGGAAAGCAGTCAACATTTTTGCAGAATAACAGCAGTGATAAGCACTTGATTTGCATTTTTCTTCTATTCAGGTAACTTGAAAAAATAAATACTGAGCACTCTCTTGTCTGACTGTGTTGCCTTTCTCCTGTTTTTTAACACATTTTTTTAATGCAGAGTGTGCATGAGCTATTTTATTAGAAGGTGATGCTCATAACTGGGGAGTATTGATAAACATGCAGAAGGATTCTTCACTGCTATTTTCTGACAGTGCTAAAACTGGTCTTGTTTTTTGCTTTTGTATTTTTCAGATGTTCAATGGTTTGTTTACGGTTTAATTGTCTGTCAGGTTTGATTTCCTATTTGTTTAAAGATTTGATTCTTTGTGATTTCTGTGTTTCTACACTAATGTGGAGCCTCTTCAATGATGGCAATCTCTCTGAGGCCAACACTGGCAATAAGATGGAGACAATTGTGTTTTTTTCTAAATATGTTATTTAGAAAATATATTTTATTTAGAAAATAATATTTTTTTCTAAATATCACCATCTTGGTAATGGTGTACTGAAACGTGGAGGGGTTGTTTGATGTGGAGGGACTTTGGGTTTTTGTTTGTGGTGTTTTTGTTAGGTTTGTTGGTTTTTACCAGCAAACCATCCTCTTTGTAATGTCAAAATATTTTAAGTAAACAGCTTTTTTAGTTCTCAGTGCACAGGGAAGTTATTCACCCCTCTTCCATTCGCTGCTTTGAGCAGTATTTCCAAAATCATCTCTCCACAAGATGTGTCAGCTGGGAAGCACAGGGGACACATGAGCCAAGGGCAACTTCAGATTGTGTAGGGTTGTAGATTTTTAGTGCCTAATGTGAAAATTAGGCTTTGTCTTACTAAACTGAAATGAATTTCCAATGTTTATATGTCTGCGTCTCAAGGCAGTGAATGTATTGAAATTGAAGATAAACACATGGAGTTATTTGACCATTGTGACGCAGGCACAGCCCGTTTTTCTCAGTTACCAGGAAGGTGGCTGTGGTGTCTGCCACACCTTTGGTGTTTGTCCTGACTTTGACCTTGTTGCAGAAGACTGTAAAGTGAATTTTGGCATCCCTGAGGCCCAGGCCTGCCATGTATGACCGTGCCTTTGCTCAGCTGTCTGGATTTCAGTGTTCAGCAAAGAGGAGTGAATGGAGCTGCAGAGGAGGACAAGCTTTGGAATGCATCTGGCCATTAAAGCAGCTTTTTATTCAGGGTTGTGCAAGTGTTAGGAGCTGCTTCCCAAAGGTAAATAGAACCAGTGAGAACTACCTGAAATCTGTGTTGGGAAATTGCTCATTCTTGTCGGTAGTCTCTGGTTATTTAACACCAGCCAATTGTGTTATGTTTACAGGATTAAACTCCTTGTCAGCTTGAGATCAGCAGCTGAAGGAGCTCTCGTTGGAGACAAACTGCCAGTGCCTCGTAGAGATAATGTGTAAAAAAGTAATCTCTTCCAGAATATCACCAAGCTTGCTCACATTTGCCAGACCAAGTCCAGTGTTTCTTCCAGAGTAAAGCAACAGCTGGAAATAAAAACCAATTCTTCTGATCTCCAGCACAGAGGGACCTTTTGAAAATTGTTCTTCATTTTGCTTTAGATGTTCAGAATCCTCAGATTATAATTAGAATATTTAAAGCATTTTGTATATTTTGTATATTTATATTTTGTATATTTATATATATTTAAAGCATATTGTGTATCTAATATGGGAAGCATCCAAATAAACAAGATACACACACTTCGTTCTTCTAGCACATGTAACATCAGTTTCATGCAGAAGTTTTAAAATAATAGTTTAATATAAATAACAGCTCAAACATAAATATTTAAATGGCCTAGTCAGTGTGGAGTTTTTTCTTTGGTTTGGGTTTTTGGATTGTTTTTTTAAAATAATCTCAGAGTAATTCTGTGGGAAAGAGGTGGTGCAAGTTATGCAGGGAGAAAGGTGTCTGGTTAGAAGTGGAGAACATTGGCAGAAGAGTTTGTGTTGTGGAAGGAAAAACTGATAATCTCTCACTACATACTCAATGACATACACTACAATTCACTACAATTCACAACATATTCAGTTCCAGAACTGGGAAACATTATATAAAGCAAATGCTACCAGAAATTTTTTATGAAAGTAAAAAGTCTATTTAGTGCCAAGTGCAGTGATTTGTTTAGTCATGCTTTCAGTGCCTGCAGTTTTGATTTTCCTGTATTTAAAAATTCAGCGCCACATTAAATTGTCTTACACAATACCGTTGCTTTTCTGGAAATGATAAATCTGCTCATTGATTTTCTAATTTTATTATGTACACAGCTAATTGTAATCCAAGATTACAGCAAACAAGATGTTAATTTCTAGACAACCTATGTACATTTCCCTCAGAGTGCGAGTGCTACAGAAGCAAAGAGTACAAAGAGAATACCATTTGTGCTATCCTCACAGGAGCTGTCAATAAAAGATGTAATAGGGGATTTAGGAATCTGGAAATGGCCAACTAATTTATGTGAATCTATTTTATTTCAGCTAGAAAGCCCAAGCTCTGTTTCGTCTGCACTGCATATTGCAGAGCACAGGCTGTCTATAGAAAACCAGGCGGCTGCATATGGATAGTCCCTTGATATCATTCACTTGCTGTGTAATCTTATTATGCAAAGTTCTAATCTTCACCTAGAATGAATGCCTCTGGGTCAGAATATAGTCATATCAGGGTTTTTGAGGTCATGTTTTGTGATCCTTAGCTTATTCTTCTAAGTAGAGCTGGGATTTAAAGAGTATTCCCCAGACACTGGCAGAGATAGACGGCAAAACCTGCTGCCTTTTTGGAAGACAAGACCAACATGAGGTCCCTGGTAGGATTAAACTTGATTTGTAGCTGTAGGATTTTTTAACAGATGTATTATTGGACAGGGAATAGGGGGCCACCAGCACAGCGAAATTGGATCACAATTGGCATTCTCAGGGAGTCCGCTGGCTGCTAAAACAGCAGCTGCATGTGGATTTGACTTCTTTCAGGTGAAGCGACTTCCAGTCATTTGGAAAGGATGGGATGAAAAGGAACCTTGGTGATAATTTTGATGTCTGCAAGATTTAGTACCAATGTAATGGGATTATCGGTAACACCTTCGCTGCAGAAAAAGCCACCTGGCGCTATAACTGGCAGCAACTGAGAACTAATCCTTTCCCATCTCTTGGATGTCATTCATGAGGCTCCAAGTGATTTCTACCCTGCTAGCTGTGATTAATTTTATAAACAAACAAACAAAAACCCGAGTGATGAAAGCATAGGCTATGGAAGGAAGAGGGAGCAGAAGATACTAGTAATTACATTTTGCATTTTATTTGCTGTGTATTTTACAGCTATACAGTTGTGGTAAAATAACCAAATTGTGGTTTTTTGTGATAAATATGAATGTGTGACCTTTTTTAACCAGTGTTGATTTCAGCAGAAATTTTTCAGCTACCTGCTATATGATAGTAGGTAATACCTGGAAGTAATTACAACAGGTATTAGGCCATTAGTTCTGCAATAAGGATGTTTATACTACAGAGCCATTAAGTTTTCAAGGGGCCTGTGACTTAAATAATTTGTTTTACTGTGCTCAATGGTCTTATGTTCGATCTGGTGGAGTTGCCTGCTGATGGTACTTTGTATTAAAATTGTGTGCTGTGGAAAACTGTTCAGCTGTTTACTTCCGTGTGGTCAACAATATGACATTGTTTCAAAAATGTAATGATATGAAGTTTTCAGAGGAAACAATTCTATTTTAATGATGCTCAAGTTGATTCCTGTGTGGATTTTTTTTTTCTTTTTAAATAAACTAGTTTGGTCTGGTGGTTTTTTTTACTGGACTTGCTACAACCAGTTTTTAACTAGAAGTTGTTACTTAAAACTACATGGAAACTTTCAGGATTTTAGTTCTTTGGAATGAATATTAGATGTCTAAAGATGAACCTTAACATTTAAAACACCCTCCCATCCTCAGGAGGTACCTTGCCAGGGTCAGATTGTATAATCCAGGTATATATGTGCTTCATTGGAAATTAACTTTCTTGGGTAGTAGTCAAAAGCTTTTATATAAAACTAAGAATTTTTTGATCGTTATCATAAAATCTAATAACCTTGAGCATTTAAAAAAATTCTTTGTACTACATTTTTAAGAAGGGGTTGGTGAAATCTATGTCTCAGGAGTTAAGAATTTATTTTAAGAGAATTGGGAACAAAATTTGAGAGCTCTTCATTCATGTTCTGTCCTTGTGGTTAGCTTTTTGCCATGGCAGCTGTAGCAGCAGGCAAAGCTCACTCTGAGCCCTGGGTTTCCCTGAATAGCTCCCAAATCTACTCACAAGCATCCCAGGGAAACACGTGTCCAGGGTAACTGTCCCTGTTTGTGTCACCCAAAATCCAAAAGGAAACGGCTTGCAATCACTTTGAAACTTGTTTTCTGAGCTGTAGAGCTGTTGTTTGGAGTTTCATAATAAAAACATTTTAGTTACAACCTGACAGCTGTTGACATAGTAGGTTTGCACATTCTCTAGATGTTGTTACTCTTTATTTGTCCCAATTTGATCTGTGTACTCTGGGCATTGTAATGCATTGTTTGTAAATGCCTTTCTACCTGCAATACCCACAGGTGCCTAAATTCTCTACTACCTTCATATGTTAATATAAGGTTTCTGAATAGCATGGAGCAAAAATAGAGGATGCCTGTGCAGGATTTTTCTTTCTCCCTGAACTGAGAAGCAGCGTGAGGCTCCTTTCTAGCAGGTGCTGTTAAGAAGGATTGGTGATGGACTTCTCTCCAAACATGGTTGGGCATTCACCTACTTCTGCAACTCAGATTCATCTGCCGTGCCTTTTGTGACCTGTCTCACATTTCTGGGCTCTCAGTGTGTCTGGCCTAAGAGTAAGGCATTGGTTGGTGCTTTTTGGGTGCACTGAATTGAGAAGAACCAACCACTTCTCTGCCTTGCCAGAATGGATTCTGCTGAAAGTGCATTCCCCTTCCAGGGGAGCTGCTCCAGGTCCTGCAGTGTGTCCTGCAGCGTGCTGGGTGCTGCATCTGCCAGACACAATTCAAGACTTTTCTCTTTTCCATGGTGTTTTGGGTTATTACTGCGAAAATGATCAGGTTGAATGTGAATGTGAATGATGAATCACAGCTTGGTTTAAGCTGTTCTAGTGCAGAGAAGTTTGTGTAGATTAAAAAGTATGTCTCTTTTGGAACAAGGAAATGAACTTGTTAGAGAATATTTGCTCCCAATAATGGTTGTCTTTTGAATGCAGTCAGGTAAAACTCCCATTAAATTCTAGTGAGAGTTGTGAAAATAAAGCCATGCACTTGTAAATTCTTATCTTTCATTAGTGAAATGCAATGAAATGTAGAAGATGTCTTTATTTCATTTTAAGTGGCCATATTTTACACAGCATTTTTCCTTTTTTTTTTCTTTCAACATACTGTATTTGCTCAGCAAACTCTAATGACCCATCTTAGTAAAAGAGGGAACTCTTGCAGTGGTTTTAGTTCATGATAAGGCAACACTGAGTTTAAGGGGAACAGGTTTTTTGCAGAATGTAGAGCTTGCTTCAATTACTTCAGTATGTTTTCCACTTCTTTAAGTGTAACCACCAAATTTTGATAAGGAAACATTTTATTTAGATTAGCATTGCAGGAACTGGATCAGAGTTGGACTTGAATACTTGGGGAAGGGGGTCAGAAGATGTTTACAGCTGCAGAAGTTACAGCACTGTGCTGCAGCTGAGAACAGAAAGAGCTGATGCCTTATTTCTATATCCACCTCTTCAGGTCTATCTGATTATTTCTTGGTTTCATTGCACTGCTGTTTTTTTTTTTTTTTTAATCCACCTGCTACAAAAGATGGGTTTGTAAATGTTGGATTGCTTGTTCTCCAATGAATGACCCTCTTCTGTTTTGCTGTAGAGCCAGCTGGGCACCGTACCACTGTAGGATGCTTCGCCATGCCCTAGGAAAAACCTTCCGATTTCTGGGGTACACGGTGCAATATGGCTGCATAGCACACTGTGCCTTTGAGTACCTTGGAGGAATTGTTGTGGTAACTCTTCATTTTCCTGACATTTAAAAGGAGATAGAACTGTAATACTGACATTTTTCTATGTGATGATGCCAATATTTCAGGTTTGTTAATTTTCCTCGAAGCATTGAACACAATTTATGGGAAGCGGGCCCAGCCTTTGTGACAATTATTTGTACTTCAGGCATTCATGTTTTCTGATGTGTGATTGCTTGAGGCATCACTGAAGTAAATGGGAAACTCTGATTAAGCCTTTGGCAGAGTCCATCCTTTAAGAAAGACTGGAATCATCAATAGGAAATGCCTTTGTTTTACACTCTGGCCAAATTTCTGGGTGTTTTATGCTCCTTGCCCCTCCTCCCCAGGTCCTTAACCTGGCAGATACCGCTGCTGGGCATGGGGGAGCTTGGCTGTGAGCTGCTCCTGCAGCTTCTGTGATGATTCTGTGTCACAGAGAAGAGAAGGGGGTAAGCTGGTATGGCTTTGGGCACTGCTCCTAAAAATTTCTTGGAGATGCAGTGCTGAAGGAATCCATAAGGGCCTGTAGCACCTAGAGCAGTTCAGGACCAATCCCAAGGAAATATGGAGCTGTAACAGAGTTAGAGGTGCTCTAGAGGCTCCCCTCAGCTTTTAAATGCATCACACATTCCTTGGAGGAGCTCACTTTTAGTTCTCTACATTCCACCTTTTCTGATTTATTAGCATAAACTTGAATACAAGTTTATTTTAGATAAAGCAGTTTGAAATAGTAATTTTTTTTCTCCTTTCTTTTGAATTTGCAGTGTTCTGGACCTTCCATGGAACCAACCATTCAGAACTCTGATATTGTCTTTTCGGAGAGCCTCAGCCGTCACTTTTATTGCATTCGAAAGTACGCTCCTCTCTTGAGACCACATCTGACATTCTCTTTGCCAGGGCTTGTCAGTAACCACATCCTGACCCTTATTTTTAGTGCATTTTTCTGCTTCTAACTTGCAGTTTTTCATTGTGTCTAAAGGATGTTAAAGTTATCAGCACAAACAGCCCAATGAACAACTTGTCAAAATTCAGTTTGGATTTAGTTTGTTGTCACTTTCACAGCTTTGGCCAAAAAATAGAAAAAAAAAATCCCTTTTTTTCCTCCCCCTTAATGATTCTACTGAGTGAATGTAACTTCTTTTCTAAGTAGTTTGGTCTTGAAAACCAACTAGGGGTATTACTGGTCTCAGGTTATAATCTTAAATATTTCATAAATCATCTCAATAACAAAAATTCACTCAGCTTTTAAAACTCTGTGAAATTACACTTGAGTAAAACTGAAGAAACCAAAATTGTACACAAGAATTTTCAGCACAATGGACTTTCTTTAATGTGTGTGAATATTTTTGGAGTAGATACATGGATGCTCATGTACTCAGCCAAATAGTTTGTAATGAGAGTTCTTCTGTTTGTTTTTGTTTGTTTTTTTCCTCTCAGAGGAGATATTGTAATTGTGAAAAGCCCAAATGACCCCAAATCAAATATCTGTAAAAGAGTAATTGGCTTGGAAGGGGATAAAGTCTGCACAAGCAACCCTTCAGATTTCCTTAAGAGTCACAGCTATGTAAGTATTAGAGTTTCTTACTATGTAAATTAATGATTACTTAAGTAGGCCTGGTGGTCTCTAAAGGGTTTGCAATATTTGAGGATCATAATAAATCATAAATTATGACATTAATAAATTATTATTCTTGAATATGTACAGTAAAATGTTGTACTTTTAGGCTGTCTATGCCAAGATGTCTTTCTCTGCCTTTTGTTTCTGTAGGAGCTGTAGACAGATAATATTCCTTTGGGAGAATACTCTGAAATTCTCTGTATAAAGTGCAGTACAGATGACAGATGCAGGTGCTTGGTGTTCAGGCAAAACTGCTTCTGTATTTTAAACACTAAGAAGTGAATATTTGACTCTTTTTTTTCTTTCAAATTTTTCTTTCAAAATTATACTTTAGTGTATCTCTATTTCAATGTGGCAATATTTTAATGTTCCTCAGTATGGCTGGAAAAGTAGAAGTTTTCCTAACTTGGCCAAAAGGTCAGGTGAGGCAATGAAAAGGGAAAAATAATCTCAATGTTCATTTGTCCTTATGCAGATAGACCTCACAGAAGTTTGGGAAGATCAGTGACAAAATGTTTTTAGCAACTTCTTTTTGTAGGCTATCATGAGAAGAATCCTCAGGAATGATGATCACAGAGGAATGTAGGTTTTTTCCTTGTCCCAGAAGCATGTTTGACTGTTACCTCTGTTCAGCACTTGTGGAGCCATCAGATATTCCCAGGCGTTTTGAATCTTTAAACAAAGCTGTGATTTTGCCCTTTCATATCCACTCCATCCTCAGAATAAGAAGAATGAGCATGTGGCTGAAGTCCTGTGCTGTGAAGGTGGAGAATTTTCTGGAGCACTCCTTACAGTTTGTGACACATAAATCCTGTAAAAGTTTAGCTTCCATAAAGGCAGCCACCTCCACCAGGGAGCCTCCAGGTACCATTGCTCCATTTGTATTGAGCAGCTGAAGTGGAGTTTGTCTTTACTAAAAGGAAAGATTCTTGTCAACGTTTTGTTTAGCACCAGGAAGTAAGGATGTGAGTCTTCCCCTGCCCTGAGGGTTTCAGTTTGTTTCTTTCACTCCAGGGTTGAGGCAAGACACCTTGGGCTCCTGCCTCTAAGCTGCACATCTGCTGTAATGCCAGAGCCACTGGAGCTGCTGTTCTTAGAGCTTGCTCACTTGTGGGCATACAGAAGGAGCTCATTCTCTGTTACATTTTGAAGGGGAGGACAAAACATTTAGTTTTTCACAAATCAAATTGTGTTAACCATTTAACCAAGGGAAAACCTACCAAAAACCCCAAAGAACACAAACCCACTTTTCTCACCAAGTTGAAGGAATCCTCTAGCTCTGGTGGAGCTCATAATTGTGATGGAATACACATTTCCCAGAGGAGACCAACCTGAATTCTGTGTACACTGACAGAAGACACAAACAGAATTTCTCTGAGCATCTTTTTCCTCACTTGTCTTAGTCTTGAAAAGGAAGTTCTGGAAAGATTTGTACTTAAAACATGCTATCAGCTTTTCTGGAAACACTGAAGTGACCAAATGAATATTCAGCAGAACAATTTCTGCCCTAGTGCAGGATTTCTTGTCTCCAGTTTTAATTTAAAATATGAGGAACAAGAGCAGATGGGGAATGCAGAGTCCATTTCCTGTTTTCATAAAGGCTAATGTGTGGAAATACAATGAAGTGACAAGCCTTTGTAATTCTTACACCATAAATTGTATCTAGGAGGAGAAATTATCTAAATGGAAGTGCTCTTGTGCCTGATACCTGTTTTCCTTCTACCTTTAGTGCTTGGTAAAGAGGTAGGTCTTTCCATCTGTTCAGGAGACACTTCCTTTACAGAAGAGTAAATTCCCAACGTGGATATCTGTACTTTATGTTCATAACTGAGGCTGGATTACTCACTGAGTAAATTGTTGGGGAGGGGAAACGTGTTATGTGTTTATGTTTAGGCAATTGCCTAATCAAATTCCTTCTTTTAGTGAATCACTGTGCTATGCACTTTTAACTCAAACACAGAATTCCTCTCAGCAAATAATGGCAGCAGATGTACAGAGAACTGGCTGTTTTGTTGATACTTGCCTGAGGTGGGTTTTGAAAAAAAAAAAAAAAAAAAGATTGTCCAAACTGAGGAAAGGCCTGGGCTGAGGTTCCAAATGACCAGGGGTGCTGCTGAGGGGTCTCTCTGCCAGGGGAAGGTACCACTCCTGAAGTGAGCAAAGCCTGGAAAGTGTCATGAGTTTTGCACTTTCTATTTGCCTACTAGCTGCCTTTTTTCAAGCAGGAAATCTGAGTGGTGTGTGAATGCTGTGACTCCGAAGTGTGTAAGGTCAGAGCAGTCTTTGTTTTTTTATAGCAAACTGCTCAGCTTTCCTTGAGGGCTTGTCTCCTATTTTGGGAAGTTTCTGTCATGTTGCAGACTTACACAGTAAATGGGAATATCAGATGCCAGCAATATTGCCAAATTAGGCAGCTCAGACCCCTGCTTCAGTCTGTGCTGCTGCTTGCCAACTAGAGGATAGGTTTTCTGAGCTAGCCAGTTCCTGGAGATGGCAGAGTAATGGCCATACAGCTGAGGTGAAATTACCTGCAAGCACCTGCTTTAGATTTGCCCTAAAAGGAGAATCCTTAGAGTCACATTAGTAGGAATTGTTCTTAGTGTGTATTGACTGTGTCAGTGGTGGTAGTGTTGGCATATTTTACAGCATTGACGTTAGGGATCTTTTAGAATTTAGGGATTTCTTAGAAGCATTGTCACACACAGTTCTTACCCTGAAGCCTAAGAGAATGCTAAAATCAGATCCTACTTGAGGTGCTGGTTCATTCATGAATATATTTCTCAGGATGCCTTTGTGTGTAGGTAGGAGAATGGAGAACTCTGTTTACAATTTGCTCTCTGTAAAATTACACAGATGAGATACATTATTGCTGCAAACAACCTGTAGATTAAAAAAGAAATCCAAACACAACAAACCAACCTTCCAAGCTATAAAGAAAAGAAACAAACAATCAAAAAAATCATACATAAGCTGAAAATCATAAATAAGTTGTTCTGAAAATAGGTATATCAGTGAGTAGAAATGCACGATGGCAGTGGCAGTTAAAATACTCTTGCTGCTCTATTTAACTGAAGGAAGACATCATAAGAGAAAATTATTTTTGTCAGAGTGCACTAAAGCTAAAGCTGTATCAAAAACCTGTCTCTGATGGAGTTGGATTACAGGCTGATGGAACTAATGCCACATATAAAACTGAGTGGCATAAATTAGGCATGTGCTGAAATGACAATTTAAGTACATACGATTGGAGTTTATCTGTAGAACAATAATTAGGGAAATCTTCCTATTTACATGAAAGTATAATGAAATTCCTTTTTTGAATAAGCTGCTATAGTAGTATTACAAAGTTAGGAAAAGGTAGTTTTCCTTTTTGTTGATATCTGGTCTGGAATGTGAGCATTAGGCTGGCACTTTTGCAGGGCTCTTTTTTGGTTTTGTGCTAAATGGACATTTGTAAATAGAAACAAGTGTATTTGCTGTAATAGACATTTAAGAATGCATAATGTATTTTTTCTGTATCAGAGGCAATGTGGTAGGAACCTAGAAGTTAAAAAGGTGAACAACTAATGCTGTATTCAGAACTAGTTCCACTTATTAAGAGATATCCTATTTTATTAATTTAACTATATAGGGATTAATGAGGATTAATAAGGAAATTAACCACAGTAATCCCCTGAAATGGTCCTTAAAATAAAAAAATAAAATAAAATAAAAAAACAGCGGAAAGGTTATTTTTCATATTCAGGCTTTTATTTCCTGTTTAAAAAAGTTTTAATACCGGTTTAGAATTCAGATTGAGTATCTTACTGCTCTATTTGAATTTGTTTTAATGCCATTTACTTTAGCTTTAATTTCTTTACTTACCATATGTTCTTATCCTGCAGGTCCTATTTACAATGTGAAAAAGTGAGGGGCTAAACCATCAGAATCAAACAGCTCGTATGTCATAAAGCACCAATATGCTGAGCCTTCGTGGCACTTAAACAAAAGTAGTCCCTAATAATGTCACTTAATAGAGGCAGAGTCTGTAAATAAGGAACTGCCCCGTGCGAGTCCCGGTGATAAAAAGCTGAGCTACAAATCCATATCTCAGCAACACCGTGCTGGTGATCAATCAGCTCCCACTAATGCTGCCAGCCTGGCTGCTGGGGGAGTGTTTGCCTTGTGCTGCAGCGAGATGGCATCTCCTCATCCTGTGGGAGCTCCAGAGCCAACAGAATTCCCAGGATAATGCACCTCGCTGTGTTTGCACAGTGCTGGTAACTCTCCAGCAGGTCTTGGCAAATGCAGTGAGAAGATGTGGGCACTAGGAGTAACATAATGTCAAGGCAAATGGCACAGAATCGTAATCACAGGGTTTGAATGCGCCCTGCAAGACGCTGAAAAGTGGTTTGATATTTCAGTGCACTACTGGATAGTCATTTTAAGATATCCTAAATAGCAATTAAAAATAAACCTAATTGAAACATCACTTCTTTTCCATTTGCTCTAAGTATCTTAATGTTCACACTCATGGTTTAGTAGTTCACTGAGTAAGTTTCAGTAGTTGCTGATATGGAAAATGAGTAAGGTATTTTCTTGCTCCTCCTTAGCTCTAAGTGTTCCAGAGGTTTGAGAGAAAGTCATGCCATAATTCTAACCAGCAGCTGTGCTGAATGTCTGGTGGGAGAGGAGAGTTAATGTGGCCTATTTGTTGGCGTGCAGATGGCTCTATATCCCAGTACAGAGAGTTCATGACTCATGCTTACCTTGAATTTCCTGAGAAGTTGTTTTAAATCAAAATTCTGATTTGTCAAAACCAAATTGTTCAAGGGAAAAGAAACACAAATATTTTATCAGTCTAATTTCCAATATTGCCAGAGTTTCTTCTGCTCAAGTGGCTTGGTCTTTGTACCTTTGCAGTTTTGGTTTCGTGATGCTTCAAGAACACAGAGGTAGCTACATTTTATGATGCTGTTATTCCTCTGCTCAAAGTTCAGTAATAACTTCTGGGAAGCTGCTCAGGATGGTGAAACCAACTACTTGGGACTCAATGAAAGCTTCTGAGCACAGGATTTATTCTGACTGTAGCAGCTGTGCAGGAGAGATTGAGGTCCCTCCTGATGGAGCTGGCAGACAGGATTCCTTAGCCCTGATGATATTATTTATCAGCCCCTGCTCTCCCAGGCTGAACTGCAGATCTGTGAGCACAGGGCACACCAGTGATGCTGATGGGTTCTGTGTTAGAACCAGTTCCAGCTGGGTCTGCACCCACAGGGTTTTGTGTTCTCAGACTTACACTTTTGGGTGACCCTGTTACATCATCTGTTACCTGGAGAAGAAAATCCAACCCTTCGTAATCATTGCTGTCAGAAAGGTCTCTGCAAACTGTTAAGTAATCTTTGATGGATTTGTAATCAGTACTTTCTTCTAAAACACTTCTGGCTAATAAATCTAAGGCTAATAAGAGTCTGGACAGATGAATCACAGGCATATTCTGAACTTTTGTTCAGGAGTTTCCAAATGTAGCTAGGAGATTTGGGTCTGGAAGTTTTGGCCTAAGAACATGAACCAGTTAGTTTTAATTTTAACTGATAACAGTTTTAGAAAAGGAAAGATGATTCATAATTTAAATTTAGGGTAGCAGCTAGAGGCTTTAGAAATGAGACACATAGCTTTTCCAGCTGATTGAGATCTGTGTATTTAACAATATGATCTAGAACTCAGCATTAAATATTTACAGCAATAAACAATGCATGCAAGTGTTTGAATTAACACAGTTGAAAACTTTTGGAACAGGTAAAAAGCGATACTGAGAGAAATCAGATATTTTTCTCATTTGACTGGCATAGACATCTCTGATGTGGAAACCTCTCCTATTAAGCCAAGAGTGTAGTGATCAAACCTTTTAAGTTCCACGCAGTCAAGCCCAGGACAGCAGCAATTACTCCTACATTACACAAAGTTTAGGAGCAGCAGTGATGAAACCCCAAACATTGAAATAACCAGTGAGTGCTCTGACAAGTCACTGTAACAGCTTACCCACACTTTTGTTACAGAACAACACCCAACTGCTGTGCTTTCATGGTAGAGAAAAATGTCTTAAAATGTCTTAGAAATTCAAGCCTATGCTAATATTCCTTAGTTCCCCTGTGGTGTGTGAGTTAACACTGGAGGTTATGTGATTTTAATATTGGTTAATATTTGATTTCAAAACTTAGGCAAATCTTCATATTTTATCTTTTTATAAATCTTCTATTAAAATTACAAATGTCATAGTACAGAGAATGAATTAATAATAGAAATATGTAATCACAATGAATTTGGTTTTCTGTATAAAAAACACATTAGTGTTTCACTGTCATCTTCTCTAATACCAACCTGGACCATCATCATAATGTCTTCTTTTTAATATGTGCATTTAAACAAACTGGGTCAAGTACATCATATCTTATTCATAAGCAGCTTAAACTGTTCAGCAAGTGGAGGGAAAATGCTAAACTCTTTGGAAGTACCTATAAATTTAAGGTAAATTCATTCTATTACATTAAGAAATACTAAATTCCAGGTAATTCAGCCTTTTAAGGATACACAGAAGATATTGATTTAACATCTGCTATTCCAGTGTGGTTGCTACCATTTCATAGCTTTTTCAGCACAAAAAAGTAAATAGAAATGCTTACCCTGATTCTGAAAAAATTGAGCTAATTAATGTGGTTGGGTTTTATACAGATGGCAGCCTTAATATGAACAACATTTATGATAAACCTACAGAAACAGTGCCTGGAGCAACTGGATCATTAAAAAAAGTATTTGTAAAGCATTATTCTGTCTTGGTTCTGAATTAATAAATAAAGGATTAAGGAGTAGTTACGTGAGACTTTAAGTATAGAGTGATAAAACAAACTCCTGCATTTCTGTGGTGTATATTTTATCCTAACTAGATGCAATTTACTTAAATAAGGCAATTTAATCAGTATTTAGTAAATTTGTCATTTGATATTGTAGAATCTTTCATCATATTTCACTTTAATCAAGAAAGGTAACACCTGTGGTTTATTCACAAAGGCTCCTTTTGTTAAATGAACACCCGCAGGCCATGAAGCAATTACATTTGTTGCTTGTACCAAAGTAGGAGGCACTTAAATAGACCTTAGTAGGGATAGATGAGAACTTGCAGACTTTATTCTTTTGTCCAGCACTGAGATTAGTTCTTATCATAGCTCAAGAAGGAAGCCTCTGAACTGAAAAGATGGGAATTATTTAAAGTTCTTCTTAAGTTTGAAACTTTGCTATTGCTGGAGGTGATGTGAATACCTGTGACCTTACAAAAGTTCAAACATCTACTCCCAGCTGATTGTGTGTGCTGATGTTTTTTGAGATTGCAAGACATTCATGTTTATAAGTCCCCTAAAATCACTAGCAAAATCTCTCTCAAAACAAAGACCCCAAACCACAGAAGCCTGTTTTCAGTTAGTTAGGTTTGGGGGTATTTTTGAGGCAGATAATTTAGTCTGTTAGCTTTATTTGCAATACATGAGTTTCCGAATGTGTCACTTAATGCAGGACAGGGTTCTTATCTCTTGGGTTTGAACATAATTGAGTAATCAAAGAAAAAAGTTTGGCATCATGTAAAGAGACCAAAAGAATATAATTATTTGATGATTCACCCCCTTTAAGTAAATTAATGTTTTATGCTGTTGAGTATGCATCAAATACCTGCCCTGTACTTCAGTTCTGCCACTTTTAACTGCACCACTGATTAAAGTCCAACAGCTCTGCAAATTTTGCCAGTCTGTCAGAGTGAAAAATGTTTATTTGGGGTGAAAGAGAATGAACTTCTGCTTCCAGCTCAGCTGTTCCCAAGGAGAGTCTTGTTCTTCTGGTCTAGAGCCTGGGGAGGGAGCAGGGGGGTGTCTGATGGGTGTCTTTCATTGTCACACTTTGAAGCAGCACTGCAGATAACCGGTTCTGCCTGAGAACAAGGGAGGTAAATCCTCGGATAATCTGCACAGAGCAGGGGCACAGGGGCTGCTGAGGCAGAGGGAGTTGCCTGCAGACAGTCAGAGGCAGCTTTTCACAGCAGCCTGCACTGCTGGGGAGTTGCTGGTTCTGCAGAGTCCCACTCATTCTGTGAAAATCCAGCTGCTGGGCGTGTGAGACTTTCCCATCTTTAGTTCTGGCCTGTGTGTAGGGAGATCAGAGATGCTGCCCAGCCCAGGGCAGTGCTGTTACCCCTCATCAGTGTGGGTTTGTGTCCCTTCTCTGTCTAGTGGGAACTGTGACTTCAGTGGCACTTCTTGGATGCAGTTAACTTTCTCTAAGAGTAGATACCAAAATGCAGCCCTGTGAGCTGTCACACAAGTGGCTTTCCCTGTGCCTTGGGGTTTTTGGCAGCAGCAGCAGCACATTGCTCTGCAATTAATACATTCTTAAATAATTCTTAAATAAAAAAACATTCTTACTAAAAATACAGGGGTTTAACAGTTAATTCTTTTTCTTTGGTGAATATCATTCCCAGCTACTGTGCTTGCAGAGCTTTGCAGTGTTTCAGATTGAGTCCTGCCTCTGCAAAGGGTGACACTCCAGGTGGACAATTCCCTGTGAGTAATCCCACTGAGATCAGCAACGTGGTGTAGACATGGCTTGGTGCATGGAGCCTTGGAGGATTCTGGCACTGGTCTTTATTTCAAAGGAATTTATACTACTTTGGTTAATTTTTTTTTTTAATTAATGATTATGGCCTGTCACTGGTATTTGGTTTTACATTTTCCTGTAATTCTTTTGATTTTTATTGCTTGACTTTAATTCTAGGTTGTAGTGAAGTGCCTAGGTGATGGACAGACACCCTACAAAGGTGCATTATCCTTAGATGAATCACACATTGTGACAGTACTCTTAATGCTAAATTCAGAGGTGTAGGGCCCACTCATACCTTCCAGGGAGAACTGCAAAAATTACCTTATGTGGTGAATTTCAGGACGGAGGAAGATGCTTTACTGCAAATGTTCTACCTGGAATGCAAACTGTGAACATCTCGTCTAGACAAGTAATTATTCCTAGTACTGGAAGTAGTTTCATGCCATTGCAGGCAAAAGCAATTTATTTTATTTTTTTGTCATTTTGGAGCTTGGTAGAAATATGGGAAAGCTTTTGGATATACTTGAGTCATGAGTGGTTCTTTATTTTACATAGTAAAAAATGAGCATCACATTCTGCCTGTGAACTGGGAGAAGTGAGAAAGCACAGGAACCAGAAGAGCACACGGGGAGCTGGCAGGGAAACAGGAGCACATTGCAAGAAGTGATGCTTTTGCAGCGACGTGAAATGTTAGCATGGCTTTGCTTTCTGTCTCATAGTAATTCCAGCTTGTCCTGTTTGTGTGTTTGCTGAGGGAGTCTGTCACAGTGACAGCAGTTTGGTGGCTGACTCGTTATTCCAGAAGGTGCTGGAGTTTGCACCAGCAAGGTCAGGTGCTGCCTTGTACTGTTCTTTGCACGTGAGAAGCAAACTCACGTGTGAGTGTGGACACAGGCAGTGCTTTGGGTGGGTCCACTGAACTAAGTGACCACAAACATCCAGCTACCCTGCTGCACATCCTAAACAGGTTGTGTTCCATGGAATCTTTGAGGAAAACGGCAGTGACAGCACATGCTCAAACAGAGACCTATCAAAACCACAAAATGCATATTCTACACAGGTTGTTTGACTCTAGATAGAAGCTTTCTAAATGTACAAATTGACTTCTGGTTGGTTTTTTTTTTTTGTTTGCAAAGTTGCGTGGGTAGGAGGAGGACCAAAGTCATCTAGCTGGAACCAGCTGGCCTTCCCAGAGGAAACCCTTTGGTGCATGTGCCAGGAATCTGATCAGCCTTCCAAACAACAAAGGTGACAGACAAGCTGAGCAGGGAGTTCCTCTCTGGAAGGACTGGGAGAACAAGCACTAGAGGAGCTTGGCTGAAGTAGTGGATCAGTCAAAGACAAAGGAGGTGGCAATCCTTTATACCTGTGGAAGGGGATGGTACCAGTGGGTCTCAAAAGGGCTTAGACATTGCTGGGCACGTGTGGGTTCTGAAATGCTGAGGGCAGGTTTGTGCCCCCTGACACACCTACAGCACCTTTCCTGGTGCCACAGAAATACAGGGCTGCTTGGGAGGGATGGGCAGGCTCACAGATGCTTTCTGCAGTGTGTTTCATTCTGCCAAAGTGACCTGTTGTGTCTCAGTCCACAGCTGGCACATTTGCCACGGCTCAGCAGAGGGGCTCTGGCAGCAGAGTGCCAGCCTGGGGTGCTGGTCTGGTGACAGGCACGTGGCAGCATGGCTGAGCAAGAGCCTCACATTAAAGCCCAGGTTCCCAGGGAGTGTTACCTGGCCAGACACCTACAAGTACCACCTGCAATTTCCTCCAGTGGGGCACCTGCATTTGTTCTTACTGGTTTACAGCCTGCCTTTACTCTAGAGTGGTGTTCCACTTTGTTACCCATGAACTCTCCCTTCTGCAGACAGTTTAGAGTCTGCATAGTTCAATTCCAAAACATTCATGCTGCTCCTACTTTGAGTTTCACTTGAAATTGTTTGTTTGTTTATTTAGTTAGTTTCCATATGTTTTTCCTCTGAATTGTGCTCATAGTAATGTTCCAAGTAGATACTTCATAGTAATGTTCCAAGTAGATACTTCATAGTAATGTTCCAAGTAGATACTTGGTTTTGGAAAAATGTATGTTTAAAGTCCATATTAAATATTCTCTAGATTGAGAATATGTTGCTTCATTTAAGTTTTTAGCCTGGTTTAAAATTTTAGAAACAAAACCCAATTACAAATGTAATTATTAAGTATTTTATTTGGTAACTTGAGAGAGCTTATTTGTACCTGAAACGTTTTTAAGAAAACATTACAAAATAGTATTGTATGTTCCAAGCAGATACCTTAGTTTAAGACTTGCAGGAGCATCTTTTTCACATGTGAAAGCTTCATACTCTCATTTAGGTAACTACTACAGCTATGTTGCTATTTCTCATTTTGCCATTGAGTCAGCCAGTGAATGCCATGAATCTGTGGTATGTAATATAGTTAATGCATAATATATATGGGCAATGAAAGGTCTTTGTCATATAGTATAAGGTCACCATCATTAATTTTCAAATTATAAAAAGGGATTTGCTGTTTTGTGATCATCATTATTGCAATATAATGTGTTGTGGATTCTGCCTGCACATAGAATGAACTGTGATCTTAATTAGAACTTTGACAAGCCTACTCCGATAAAATGATGAGATTATTCGTAATTGATGTCACAATCAATTACCAGTTAGTTCATCATGAATCTACTAACAGGTCTAGCCTTGGTGCTGGCCCCAGGATGTTGATGAGTGTGTGGCTGCCCTGTTCATGCTGTTACTGCGACAGGAGGGCAGATTTTCAGTCAACATCCTAATGACCTCTTTTGAAGTCTATTAAATTAATGACCCTGTCACATTGGTCTAACCTCTTGCATCTTCATTTTGGATTTTTTGTTGCAAACCATTGGTTTTTGAGCACATGATAGAACAGATACTGTGGAGCACTCCTTCTCATCCCTCTAAATCTGGCAGTGGGTCTTACTAGACTCAATAAATTTTAGTTCATTACACAGTCATGAAATACAGAGCTCAGAAATCAAGAAAAACACTGTAAGGCACATTGTGCTTAACACCATTCTGTTCTGGTTTCTTGTTGCATTTCAATCTTGCTTATAGGTGCCTAAAGGACATGTTTGGTTAGAAGGTGATAATCTCAGGAATTCTACAGATTCCAGGTGCTACGGACCCGTTCCTTATGGGCTGATAAGAGGACGCATTTGTCTTAAGGTATGTGAATTTATACTATCTAAAAATAGCTGCATTAATACATTTTTAATGAGTTAGGCACTGAAACTTGCCTCCCCAACTGCCTGGCCAAAGCAAATGGAAAGGAAAGCATGAACACTCCACCACCTGCTGTAAAAGGATAAATCAACAGTGACGGGGTTTTTGGAGGGAGGACTTTGGAGCAGCACTGAGCAGTCACTGCTATGAAAATGGAATGAATTGTTTTGCAAGCAAATCCAAACATGATAAAACCACAAATGTACACACATACGCCCTGCTGCACAGATGGACATTTCATCCTTACTTTGATTCTCTCTGCAAAATGGTTTTTCACTGTTGCAGCTCTGTGGTCCAAAAAACAAAATGGAGGAAAAGATTCTTTTTCCAGGACTTGCACACATACTTTGGACATGTAGCCTGGCCTTGCTGCTTTTTAAACTAAAAAAATGCTTTGAATGAATGTTATACTGAACCATCACGGCTTCTTCTCCTTTTGCTTCAACAATTCTACAACTTTATTTCACACTGAATTATTTTTTGATAGCATCTGTAAACTAGTAATAGTTTGCTTTTTTACCAAAAAGAAGAAACATAACACAATTTCCTCTCCGTAAAAAGTTTAATCTAAGAAACAGGGGAGTGTGTATTACACACTTATACACCTGCTTTTAGAAAGCAGGATTTAAAGTTGTGCATTCAGAACAATAAAAAAGGTTTTCTCCAGATACTTCAGCACATCCACAAACCCATAATTTAGCACACCTGTATTACCCAGGGAAGATTAGATCTTTCCAATTTAACAAAGCCTTATATCCTTAATTTACAGTATTTATTAACACAATTTGGCACTTTTCAAAAAAAAATAAAACCCCTTGCAGCTATTGAGCACAATCAGTAATTGCTTTCTAAGCCTCAGACAACACGATCCCCTCAGCCCTACTGGCAAATTTTGGGTGACCTCTGTTCCTCCTGGCTCAGAGTTCTTCCCTGGTGTTTACTCAGGGCTCTGCCCCTTCTCCTGCTGTCTGCCTTACACCAGAGGGGAAAATGCTGGTTCCCACAGGGCTGGTTTTATGACCCAAGTTTTAGCTTGGATTATTGACTGCTAAGAGGCAAAGGATGCTCATCTGCTGACACTCCTCTAAAGGGAATGTGGCAGTAATAATGCAACTGAAAAAAGCATTTCTCCAAACTGAGGCACAGGTATAGAAAAGCTGCTGCTGTTTACTGCTTTAATGTTAGCAAATTCTGGATATATCAAGAACCTGTGTGTATGGACAGCCAGAATTAGTCACAGCAATAGATTTTGTGTCCAGATTGTGCCCTGACAAGGAAGGTGTTTGGAAGACCTTAATGAAGTGACTGACAGGACTGAACCCTAAGTAAACTCTGTAAAATGAGTGGAACTCACACACAGATAATTCATATTGAAGCACTACTTTAGGACTCCAGAACATTGTCTGTTAAAAAAAATATTAGGCAATGACTTGATACTTAATCAAAATAATTTAACCAGATTTCACAGCAGCTGTTTAATGACAGTGGCATAGAGGAGTGATTATTCAAGTTTTTGTGAGATTTAAGTATATGGTGCCTAACAGAAGCAAAAATGAATTTGTTCTTCAAACGAGTGTTTCTGGTAGGGCTCTTTGTGATACCTCACATGAGCACACAGTGATGTTCTGCTGTGTGCTGCTGCTGCACACTGCAGTGCAGGGCAGCAGATACAGACTGCACGGGGCTGGCTGGCCACTGGCCACTGGCCAGGAGACTCCTCTGAGTGCTTTTAATGCAGTCTGCTGCAGCTTTGGCTTCTCTTCCATCCAACAGGTTTTACTGCCTTCAGAATGGAAGTTTTTGTGGCTTTGTCTTACAGTGGATTTTGGAGAAGCAGATGTAACAGTGCCTTTCAGTGCTGAGTTACTTTTTTTAGGAATGGACACAAAAAAAAACCAAATATAACAGAAGAGAGTGAGCTTAGCCAACCGAGCTGGCTGAATTTGTTTGGCCAACCTATTCTTGGCAAAACATGAGTGTTTATCTGAAGTTCAGACCGAGGGTTCTCAGCCAGTGTTGGTGCAGCAGTTTTTAACCCTTGCAGAAACACCAACACCTGACTCTTGTCCTGCCACTCCAAACACGAGGTCATTCCTTAAAGGGCTGCTGAAATCAAAGCAGCTGCCAATTCTGTAAAAGCACTGGGAATCCCACTTAGATAGAACTCATGCTTCGTCCTGTCCTAGGTAGGATATCCTGTGCATTCCCTGGATTTAGGCTCCATGTCAGAACTAGACCTGTGGTGTATCTTCAAAAGAGCTAGTTAGCCCCATTTATGCCCCGTCCATCAGATCAAATCTATCTATGTAGGCCAAAGCAGAGAGGGCAAAGAGCTGCTAATTGGAAGAGCCAGTCTGAATGAGCAAGTCACAGTCAACTTCTGTCAGAACTTTAAAGGACTCGGGGATCAGGACACAGTGGCATGTCTTTGTTTCACAGAGGAGGCTTTCCATCTCTTTCCAACCACCAGTATTGTTTCTCAGGTTCTCCCTGCATGCAGACTAGATAAAACATCATTTTCATTCTAACTCTACCACTAAGATTACTGTGACAAATTTCAAACTACACTGTCAAAACAACATTTAAAGCTAATTCGATTACTTTCACCGAAAGAAAGTCAAGTTGCAATAGGTGTGATTTGAGTTGCCTGAAATTAGATTTGTGCTGGCGTGAACAGACTAAAAAACATCCTTCTCCAGGCCTTTACTGAGATCAGCTTAGATTTGTTATATGGGATATTTTTCTTTCCTTTTACTTCTGTTTGCCTTCAGGGCCAAACAAAGACTTGACACCCAGCCTGCAGCCAGCACAGGCCCTCTGGACAGCTTTGAATTCTGCAGCTTTGCTGCTAACCAAGATCAGAAATACCCTTCTGTTGTTGGCTTGTATCTGTATTTTCGTGTGGAACTTAAAATAGCTCACTGGCTGATCAGCACAGAGACAAGACATCACCTCTGTGGTTCTGTGTCAGCAGCTGCTCCTCGTGCTCCTCCCTGACTGCACGTGCCAGAACCACAAGAACTTCCTGAGATCTTGCACAAGAGCCTTCTCCTGATGCACACAACCTGAGGTGCTGCTCATGACTCCTCCTTCTGCCTTCCTGATGGTGGGGCACAGTGCTGCCAGGGGCTGCCAGGAGCCTGGGGAGGGCACAGCCCCAGCCAGGAGCAGGGCACAGCCCCAGCCAGGAGAGCTGCTGCTGCCTCCTGCCAGGCCTGAACTGCCTCAGCCTCTCCTGGCACAGCCTTTGGTGCTGGGGACAAATCACAGGGCTAGAAATAACTGAGCCTTTGCCTGTGCTTCCTCTTCTGAGTGAGACAATTACTCTTTGACTCCACACCGAGAGCAGCAAAGGCTCCTTCCGTGCCCTGGCTGCTCCATGAACTCAGAGCTGCTGCTAGGTTGCTGTTCTTATACCTTAAGACCAAATTCTAAGGAGAAATAAGTGAGATCACCAAAATACTGACAGATGCTTTGGGAACAAGGTAGTAGGCCACCTTTCTGTGTCTAGGTCTCTTCATCTTGGGCAGGGGCTGTGACATTTTTATGGTCTTTAGAGCCACAGACGTTCAAGGGAGACAAAGGACAGTGAGTGAATGAATGAATGTCCTTGCTTTCCTGTTACCTTTTTTTTTGCATCCAAGATCATCCTACATGTAATTAATGACTGTGCAGGGCAAAGTACTTCTGGGAGCATTCAGCTATACAGGTAATTTCTGGAGAGAAGCTTTGTTTATTGGTCAGCATCACTCTCTGACACCTGTACTTGGTGATGAGCTGTGCTCTTTTGGAAATAACTATCCCTTCTGAGAGGAGCCTCATCCAGAGCCTGGGTGGTGGCAGGCACTTCACCCTTCACTCCTGTTGGTTTAAGTTTGTTTAAGTTTACCTGTAGCCAACAGATCTTTTTTTTTCCCAAGGTTTGGTATTTCCAGGTCAAAGGCCCATCTTGAAAGTACAAATAAAATAAAAATACACCTCACCACGGTGAGGTCCATGTGAGTGGTACTTTTTTCCTCCTAGATGGACCAAAAATCACATACCTTATCTTTAAAGTCATGAAGAGCTTTACAGGCTAGAAAACACTGGATTGGAAAGACACTCTTTAGGAACATATTTATTTCCAAGGGTGAGAAAAGCAATGGAATTAATGAGGCTCTCCATAGCAAAGCATATCTCCTGTATAAATTGTAAAATTCACACTATGGAATGGTTCCCTGTAATATACAGGATTTATTACTGCTAGTAAGAGAAGCACATCAGTGAGCAAAGTTCTTTACCAAAAAGAGAAATAATCATCATGTTTATGAAACGATTCCAGTAACAAATGAAAACACTGAACTTTGGATTGTGATTGAAATCTCTTGTAACTGTGCTTTATTTTACAGATATGGCCTCTGAATGACTTTGGATTTCTACGTGCAAGCCCCAATGGCCACAGATTTCTTGATGATTAAAAGACTTGAGCTACTACTGACAGTTTTCATAGTATTTTCTACTAAAACGAATGGAACTATTTTTGTTTAGAATAAACACAAATATGACTTGAGAAAGATGTCTCTTTCTGAGATTACACCTAACTTCAGAGTGGGAATGATACACTTGTGTCATCAGCAAAAATGACGTGCCTGCCATCCGCGGGTGGTGCCAGGGCTGGCACTGAACACAGCCCCAGTGTCCTGCTGGTCACTGCCAGGAGTGCTGTGGGGTTTCCTCTGACTGCCCAGTGGGGTCAGAGCACAGCTTCCCCATTAGCTTTCCTCTCAGGAGTGATGCCTCCACTTCTTCTGCCGTGGAGAGCCTCAGCTCAACACGTGCTCCTGCTCCAGGCTGCCCAGGTGGTGCCACTGTCACAGGGCAGGGACAGCCACTGCTTCCAGCTGCCAGCCTCTGCCTCCTCCTCCTAGGCTCCAGTCCTTGAGAGGATTTAATGACCTTAAATATTTAGCTTACAAATAGAAAATGTTCGTGTTTCCCACTGCTGAACCTTGCTCTTCATTCTCTTCAAAGTGTTCTCACATCTCTGCCTCCTGATTGAATTTTGTCATCTGAGCTGTTAAAAGGATTTAACCTAAGAAGGGCCCAAGGTAGAGCTGCTTCAGACTGAAATTGGAAGAAGCTACTCTGTTGCTTGCTGGGAAAGAAACGTTTAGATCAGGAGATACATTGCAGTCGTACAGAACTCATGTTCTGGGCTGGAGGTGTTGAATAATGAGCTCTTTAGCTGCAGGAGGAGAATCCCAGCCTCATGTCTGCAGAGCTGTGTGAGCAAAGGGGCACTTGTCATTTTTAACCCTGCATGAACCTGTTCTTGCAGTGCCCCCCTTTTCTTTAATGTACATTTCTTTAGCAGGTGCTGTCACTTGTTTGTCCAGGCTTTTGAAAAGTTTGTAACGCTCAATGTGCCTGATTGAAGCAATCATTGCAGGATCTCGATAACAAGTGAACACGTGTCACAGCAAACCAGAGATACATCTTTGGTTTCACTCCTGGAGACACTGTAATTCCCACCACATCGACAGGACAGAGTGTAGACTTGTTCATCTGCCAAAACAGAAAACAAAAACGCCTTCAGTGCTGGAGAAGAATCAAGAATTTATTTGGAATTTTCTTCACAAAGCTACTCTTAGTAACAAATAACCTCCTACTTTTGGGTTGTAAATATCAGTATCTGTGCTACCATTCGTAACTCAATAATCTCAAAATGTTTCAGTGGCTGAGATATTACACTAAACAACCAGGGCCAGTGGAGTCTCTTCAAAAAACCCCAAAAAACTCCAGTAATAACAAGCTGCACAATCTGATGATACTAAAAGAAAAAACTAAGTGGTGTTACTCATACAGATCAAGGATGCTTCCAAAACAGGCTGCTAACCCAGGAACCAAAACAGAAGAAAGGAAAGTAGGATTTTTCCCCTCACAACTTAAAAAAAAAAAAAAAAAAAAAGGTAAAAAAATAAAAATCAAAACCAGCCATTTATTCCAAAAGCAATTAAACAAGAAAAGCCAGAGCAATAGACAGGAGGGAAGGAACAGTGGCAGATGAGAAAAGAAATGCAGAAATTCTACCAATGCGCCAGATGCACAAGAGATATGGGAAAAATCTATGTACTCTCAATTATACAAGAGGAGAGCTGGGTGAAAAGTGGTACTGCAAGTGAGGATGGGAGAAGTGTAGATGGAATGGAAAACAAATGTAACAGAAAGTTAAATTCTAATCCAAGTAATCTCACAGAGCAAAACAGCTTTGTCCCAGGAAATGCAGCAAAACCAGCACTTAAAGTAAGACAACAATGGTGCAAAGTGCAGAAAAAAATAGAAAACATTAACAGGGACAATGAAAAGCATTAGGAACCAGCAGCAAGGCACTCATACCTTCATTCCAGGACATGTCCTCAAGATAAATCTGTTCATGAAGTGGCCATTCTTTTGTCAGGTCATCTCCTATAAAGCAAACATGACAGATGTTCAGTCTTTTCTGAGAAATTAATGGTTTTATATACTTAGCAGTCAATCTGGTCCCTACCAGAGTCCTGCCTAGACCACTGTATCAGTTCAAAATCTAGTTCTCTAAAATCTTAGTTTCTATAGAACTGCACAAGCTGGAAAATGTTCTCTTGTAGCCAGGAGAAAAAAAGGGTGACAACAAATTACTGAATTAAGACCCTGAAACCAGCACTTGTGTGAAATTAGGGGCAAACTTCTGTTTTGATGTAGATGCCTTTCAAAACCTGGCTGTAACTCCCAACTCCACGAGCTGAAATGGTGAAGGTTATGTCTGCTAACCTGTACTTTTCACAGATTTGTGGGGCAAACAGTTGAGGTCCAAAGGGACCTCTCAAGATCACCTGCCAAAGCCTCCTGCACCCCACAGCTGGAGCAAGCTGACCAGGATGGGCAGATTTTCAATATCTCCTCAAATGGAGACTTCTCAGTATCTCTCTTCAGTATCTCCTTAGAAAAGAGAAGCCAAATAAAAACCTTTATAAGCACCAAGGGCATGCTGTGTGTGAGAACACCACTGAGACTCCTGCAAAGAAATAAATCCTGCAGAAGAAATAAGTCCTGCAAAAAACACTTCAGGGGAAGACCAGTCCAAGTGCTATTTTATGATAAAGAGTATCTGTGTTGGTACCTCAAAGATCTCCTGCCATTTCTTCCCCCAGGCTCTTCCAACACTGAGTATGAAATGAAAAGTGTACAACATCTACAGGTAACAAAAAACTGAGTTAGAAAACTTCCTGAGCTCCCTATTTGGAATTAATGAAGCAGGATTTCTCTCAGAACTTTTATAGGCTTGGTGGTGGAGGTCTGGGTCATGCCTTGCTGCTAGAAAGTACAAAAAAGGGCAGATGGGCCACCCGAAGAGAACTGGTACCATGGAAATTCATGAGCTTACCATACTTCAAGTAAAGTAACTGAATCACAGAACCACAGCATCATTTATGCTGGAAAACACCTTTAAGATCATTGAGTCCAACCACTAATGAAGGGGCAGCTGAGGAAATGTCTGCTCTCTTATCTAATACAAAGCCCAGGGAACAGAATTTCAACAAAGCTTTTCTAATTCATCCCTGCAATTGTAATTTTGAAAACAAAAAAACTCACTCCAACCCACAGGCAAAATTAATCCTCCTCACAATTCCCAGGCTGAACAGAGATTGTTATTCCCCATCTGATGCTCAGATCCTGAAGGATCAGGCACAGCATCTCCAGCCGGGCAAGGGAGGGATTGTCCTGCTCTGCTCTGGGCTGGGCTGGCCTCGCCTCGAGGGCTGGGGCAGTTTGGGGTGCCACAATGTAAAAAAGGCATGAGGCCATTAGAGAACATCCAAAGGAGGCCAAGGGGAAGGGGAAGAAGGGCTTTGGGGAAGGTGTGAGGGGGGCTGAGGGCACTGGGGCTGCTCAGCCTGGAGGAGAGGAGACACCTCAGGGCAGTCTGCAGCTCTCTCAGGAGGGCAGGCACTGATCTCTGCTCTGGGTGACAGGGACAGGACCCGAGCAAAGAAAACCCCAGGGAAAGAAAATCCCAGCTCTACAGAGATGGGGCAGCTGAGAGGTGTTTTAAAGGATTTCATTCCATATCAGTCTCGCTGAAGGCTGAGACACAAGAGATGTAAAACTCAACACCATTCCACCAGAAGCCAGCCCATTTCCTGGCTACAATTCCTTATAAATGCTTTTCAGCCTGTTAGCTGCTGCCACACAATGCTGCTAATACTCCTAACAACAATCACCTATATTTTTACACCACATAGTCCTGCTACAATGCATCTTTCACTGCTCTAATTCTCCAAAATATCTGGTCTTTCTGCAAGGCCACAGTTTGAAACTCGTTCCTGGTTCAATCTCTCTCAACCCTGTCATTTCTGTTCCATGGCCTCTCTGAGTCAGCACAGCTCATCTCAGAGTGTGCACACAGACGTGCAAGGCTGTGTGAGCTTTCTGTCAGGTTTTGAGAATCCCTTGCACACCCATTTCCCACATCCTACGTTTGCTAAGCACAGACAGAAGGTGCTCCTGCTCTGAAGGGCTTTGGGGAAGGTGTGAGGGGGGCTGAGGGCGCTGGGGCTGCTCAGCCTGGAGGAGGCTGAGGGGAGGCCTCAGGGCAGTTACAAATTCCTGCTGAGGGGAGCAGGAGGGCAGGCACTGATCCCTGCTCTGGGTGACAGGGACAGCCCTCGGGGAATGGCCTGGAGCTGAGTCAGGGAGCTTCAGGCTGGAGAGCAGGAAAAGGTTCTTCCCCCAGAGGGTGTTTGGGCACTGGAACAGCTCCCCAGGGATGGCCACAGCACCAAGCCTGGCAGAGTTCAAGGAGTGTTTAGACAATGCTCTCAGGCACATGATGGGATTCTTGGGGTGTCAAGTGATTCTCCTAAGTCCCTTCCAACTCAGCATATTCTATGACTGTGATTCTGTGAAATCTGAAATCTGGCTATCTCAAAAAATAAAAATTTTCTGTTAGTACTCTTGACTTCCCACATAATCCAGTACAGCTTTGCAGTACAGGCAGTTTTGCACACTGCATTTATTTGCCTGCCTGGTTCAAGCAGGAGGAACATTTTCCAGAGATGAACAAAGCTCTTTTATTTTTCTGGGTCTCCTACTAAAAACATTACCCAGCCTAATACACCTGGAGACAACAGAAACAGAGGGAGCCACTCAGAAACAGAGGCAGAGCCCAGCCTGAGCTTGCAAGCAGAACATCCAACCTAATGGCTCTCAGATTTTGTGTGCCCTTCCTTATTCCATCTGCATCACTGTTACTGCAGCCATGGCTCCCTGTTGGTGCTTGTCTGAAGTGAGCTGGTGTCCCATTTTCCCTCCCAGCCCCAAGGAGAGTGGGAATTTACCAGTGCTGAGCTATGTGATGTCTGCTCTGTGTACAGAGCTGTCATTTCTGAAACCCACCCTGAACATCCAGGGGGAAATGTGAGGAGCTGATCATCCACCAGAACTCATGAAACAAATTTTATTCCCCAGCAGCACAGCCTGCCTGGCTTTGCCATCTATTGGATTTGTCTGACAACAAGAGGTGAAAGGATTCTGCAGCTCCATTGTCTCAACTGCAGGATCTAAGAAAACACTGGCAGGCTCATCAGAGAGGTTTATGAGCCTGCAATTCAAAGAGATTAAAAGGAAAAATCTACTGAGATTCTTTCAGGCTACAGAACAACATTAAATAACTATTAGCAGCTTGGTTCAGTAAAGCTTTACTAGAGCCCTTGCTGGGTCATTCAGAAATTGTAAAAGAGGGAAGGTATTTAAGTTTCACTTGGAGATACAATAAATATTTCTTGGGCTATTTAAGGCTTGAGTTTTAGGGAAAGGGTTGCAAGCAGTAAATGGAAATTCAACCCTTTTAACAGTTTATGGATATAGTAAAAATAGTCATAATACTTGAAAGATTTTTCTAGCTCTTTATCAGGCATACATACTTAGGATTGATTTTTTTTTCAAACCAAACACAATTAAACTTCAAGACATGTACTGTCAGTCAAATACTGTTCACAGTATCTACTCTGCATAAAAATCACCAGTACCCACTGGATGTTTTCCCAAGTTAATTTTTTCAAATAGGCCTTTCAGTTTTAAAACAATTACTTAAATTTGAGTCTTATCAGTTAATTTAAAACAATCACACTTACTTTAATTTGAAATTTTAACCAAGTCATGTTAAGAATTTTCATAAAAAAAGAGATATAAAAATAGCCAAACAATCCTTGTTGCAGATGAGATTTAACTCCAGAGAGTTCAAAGGCTTGTGCTCCAGCTGAGGGGGCTACAAAATCCATGGCTGGAGAAGGAATATCCACTTCTGTCACACACACAGCATAACCTGGCACACTGCAAAAGCACTGCTGTTGTCAGCAAAGGCTGCACTAGTGACCAGGAATTACAAAATGAGCTGCTTTAGGCTAAGTACAATTTTTTGTTGTACTGCCCAGAGCAGCTCGAGGATCTCCACCCCTGGGGACACTAAAGCCAGGCTGAGCAACTGACTGTGAGGACTGCCTTTAGGCAGGAGATTGATCTTCACAGGGTGGCCTCTGAAGGTCTTTTCCAGCCTGTGTGATTCCCTGATTCTGTGAAACATTTTTCTTTCCAGCTGTGTCACGAAAGCAAGAACTTTTGGGGTTCAGGTGATTTCTAATGTGAAAAATGTGAAACAGGTTTTATCCACCTGGTAATTATCAGAGTCAAGCTTGATTTTAACTGCATATTCATCTTCTTTAAAGTGGGATATCAAACAAAGAATGGAAAAATCTAAGAAGAAAATCTATTGACAAAAAATACCCAAGTCCATTCTTCATACGTGAATTGCTATGCAGATTTTTTTTTCCATCCCCTAAATTTTTCTCAGGGACTGTAAGCAAAAGATTCACCATCATAAAAAGGTATTCTTATATGACAAAACAATGAACTGGGAAAAAATTCAGAAAACATACAAAAAGGCAGTTCTTACAAGATTTCCAGATCAGAAAAAGTTGGATAAGTGTTTGAGTCTAACCTCTAAACCAAAAATAAAATTAAAGCCAGAGAGCCCCACAGAATTTCACCTCCTTGGAACTTCTCTGAATTCTACTTCTGGCCTTCCTTTGCATCTTACTAACTTGCTGTATTATCTCTGCCATCACTATTCCCCTTAGCTGCTGTCTCAATTCCTTTGTTTCTGTGAGCTTTTATGGCAGTGTCTACGAATTTGTCTAGAATCGTGGCTGCAGAAGCAGCTTGACAGGCATTCAAGGAAGCAGGATTTATTTCCCCATCATTTTGCTGCCGGGGAACATGCTGGAAAGAATGCAGCAGCACTGCACGTGGGTGCCAGGTGTGGCTGAGTCTGAAACTTGGGGGCCCTGGGAATGGCACCCTCTGTGCTAGAACAGAATGTCCCATCACCAAACCCCTGCCTCAACAGAGGCACAAGCTGATTTCTTTGTTCACCAAGTCTTTCATACACAATCTTGAGATGGCTTTTAGAAGAGCTCATCTGGATGCAAAAGAATCTCAGAAAATACAGATGATCTTCAAATTATGGTCAAAACTCATTTATAGATTAAGGACATATTTATATGTCCTTGAATCCCAAGGGAAAACAAAATCCTGACATAGCTCTCTACTCCAGTGGATGAACCTGTCCCAGGCAAAATGGAGCTTCACAGTCTGATTTAAGCTTCAGGTAAAATTCACCAAATACTGAAAAGATTCCCATCTTAATCTCTAGTATTTCCTTTTTTCTCTGCACATAGAGTTTGTGAAAAGAGAAGGCACAACCAATATTACAATGGTGAGAGTACAATAGCATGAGAGCGCTGGCAGCAGAAATTCCTGTTCTGACCTCACCTTCAGGCATTTAAAAAATAACTTTGAGATGAAAAAATTAAAAGTCTGATCTTAGTACTGTTTACCTTACAAACAGAACAAGATCCAATTTTTTCCATAAAATACTTATTCAACAACTCTGTTTTCACTCCTCCCCCTCTCTCCCCAAAGCCACACGAAGTCTGAAATACAAGGTTATTGTGGTGGTTTTGTATGGGAGGCATTCACAGAAGTGATGAGCCACCAGAAGTGTCCTAAAAGTTTTGTTCTGAATCTTATTACTCCTTCTTTTGGTTACTGTTAATAAATATTTCTTTAAACCCTTCTAAAGTTTAAAAGGGTTTCTCCTAATTCTCCTAATCCCCCCTCACAGGAAATGAGGAAGAACATTCTAGTAAACACACCAGTGACTGAGCAACACGAAACCCACCACCATGCTCATTAACATTAATCTCAGATGAACAAACCAAAGCCACTGCAGTTATTTGGGTGCAGAATTCACTGCACTGTGTGTCTCCAGCACCTTCTTTGCCCTGATTTGATGCAGAATTCACTGCACTGTGTGTCTCCAGCACCTTCTTTGCCCTGATTTGATGCAGAATTCACTGTACTGTGTGTCTCCAGCACCTTCTTTGCCCTGACTGATGCAGAATTCACTGCACTGTCTCCAGCACCTTCTTTGCCCTGATTTGATGCAGAATTCACTGCACTGTGTGTCTCCAGCACCCTCCCTGCCCTGATTGATGCAGAATTCACTGCACTGTGTGTCTCCAGCACCCTCCCTGCCCTGGTTGATGCAGAATTCACTGCACTGTGTGTCTCCAACACCCTCTCTGCCCTGGTTGATGCAGAATTCACTGCACTGTGTGTCTCCAACACCCTCTCTGCCCTGGTTGATGCAGAATTCACTGCACTGTGTGTCTCCAGCACCCTCCCTGCCCTGGTTGATGCCACGGTGCCTTTGTGTCTCCGAGCTGTGGCTCTGGCCGTGGCAGGGGAGTTAAAAATCAGCACGAGGGACGAGGCCTGATGGTGTGCCAACGTACAGGGCAGGGAATTCAATAACAAGCTGCACAGACAGCGGGCTTTTATCAGCACATCCCGCCCTGGTGGTGGTGGCTCCACGTCAATGCTGGCCCCAGCGTGTCACTGCAGAGTGCCACCGAGTGCTTTCCCCACGGGCAAGCCACTATTATTGACTCCCCCCATTAACATGTAGGGTGGATATACATTTATTGAAGGTTCTAATGGAAGGCTGAGGGACTCCTATCCTGAGGCCAGAGCAGAAAGACAGCCTATCACTTCATGTAATGGTAGCCCATGTGTGACAGACCTGACCTACATTTCCCCCCTTTCTTTCTCACAACAGCCTGTCACTGTTTTAAGGAGCTATTTTCTGAGAGCTATAAAAAGGAATGCGTGCTAGAGCTGCCTAGTTAAGATGTTGTATTGAAATATTATTTACAAACCTGCTTTAGAAAGGCTGCTTTAGACTGTGGATGAATTATGAGTGCTACCTAACACCCACAAGGGAAAAGAATGTGTCCTAATGATTCTGGTTGTAAATCCATACACAAAGAACACTAGGTGTAGATGGATTAATACTCACCTCTAAACCACTGCAACAAAATGGAGCATAAAACTTAAAATTAAGAATAATTAATGAAGCTACCTCCGTAAAGTAAAAAGGGCTAAGGTCTGCAATTAGTATAAATTCCATAATAATTCAAACTATCAGGAATAATGCCCCCTAACGTTTTGTTGGAAGTAATTCTGTGTTTTCAGCGGCTGATGTATGTGTGGCTCAAGCTATAAATAATGGATCCACGTCTGAAAGTAGGACAAGAGTGAAAGAAACATTCCGTTCAGCACTAAGCAGCATTTTAAAAATACCATCCAGCTACCACTCCCAGCCCCTGCTTATCTAAAGAGCCGCTGCCACTCCAGCGCTCCTTGGCAGGAACCTACCACGCTGCTGCAGGTCATACTCTTTTTTTGTCTCCTCGTTCCCTAGAATTTTCCACGCTTGGCCGATCTCGATGAACCGCTGCGCGCGCTCCTCCGCGTCTCCCGCCGCCGCATCTGCCGCCCGTTTGTCGGGGTGATGCTGCCAATCAAAAAAAAAGAAACAACACGGGCAAAAACGGGGCTGGGGGGGGCGAGAGCCAGCAGGCTGGCACAGGAGGGATCAGTAATGCACTTGGTACTCAGCTAGGAGCACGGAGGGAAGGAGAAGGTCCGAGCCGAGGAGCCAGAGGAAGGGAGGTGACGACGCTGGGCGCAAGAGGAACCTGCCAGTTTAATTATCCCACTGGAATGGCAGCAGAACCAGCAGTGGCACCACGTGCACTGACGGCATTTTCTGGATAATTTGCTGATGGAATCACTGGCCTTATGGACAATTTACCTAGAGAGTGACTAGCACAAACAGAAATAGGTACATGCAGGGGACCGTGACACAGGAGCAAGAGGAGGTGCTGGCAGCTCTCGTGACACCCCACAGAGCTGATTTAAACAAAACCACCAATGTTTAGTTAAAGTTATTACAGATAAACTGAATGCTGCATTCCACCTGCCTAGCTTCTTTTATTATTTAAATGGTAAATAAAATATACACGACCAAAGGTAATTTATACTACATGTATTTCTACTTTTGAAAACATGCCTGAACATCTTTAACTTCTTCCAGTTCAGTGAATCAATAGCCCTTCCAAATACTTAAAATCATGGATCACTGGCTACAAAATTGTGTCATTTTAGTTAAGAAACAATTATTCAAGGACATGGTCATTCAAGAAATCCCACGTTAAACAGGCAATAATAATTAAAAGGGTAACATGTTTTCTTTCTCATTTGTGAGGAGCAGAGCAGTCTGACTTGAGTGGTTCCAATGCCTACTGAAAAGGAATCCTCAAAGCTCCATCTTCCTGTAGCTTTAATTCATCTCCTGTAATCTCTTTTTTTCTGCCATTTTAAATTGCTCAGTAGACGTGACAGAGTGACATGAAACAAAATTTAAGTTATTTAAGTTGAGAAAGGTGCAACCTAATCAGGCCTACCAGCTGATAACTGTGTCACAGACCAAGTTTTCCCTTATTCTGGAGCTTTAAGTGCCCTTTATACCAACACCAGCCAGGGCACTGAAACGTGAAGCAGATTTTAAGATGCAAATCATCTGTTCTGTAAGTCTTTAAGCAGATTTCTGATTAAATGAATCTGAGTTTATAACTCATTTTGGAAAGAAAAGAATACTGGTAACGTGTGTGGCTGACAAAACCCCAAATGTAAAGGAGCACTTCTCCTGGAGTCTGTTTGCTCACTGATGGATCTGTCATTGATGGGTGTTACCCACACAAATCCCCTGTACAACTGTGGGAGCCCAGCACATCCCTCTGGCTGCCCTGGCTGGCTCCAGACCCTGGCAGGGGCTCACAGACCTTGGCACAAAGTCAAAAACACCTGTGGCTTCCATTTTAGCCCATGGAAAAAACTGCCAACTTTGTGTGAGGAATTACAAGCCACAAGGGTTTGAGTGGTGTGGTAGTTGAGTTAACACAAGGTGGAAAAGTAGAATTTTGGGGTTTTTAGAATGGGGTTCAAGGGGGTACAAGATGGAGGGATTTGTCCTGGCCTTCTTCTCCTTCTCCTTGCCCTCCATGTCTTGCTGTGCTGGTGACACTTTTCTGTTGGTTTAAGGCACAGACACACTGTCTGACATAAATGATAGACATTGGCACGTTATTGTAAATATAGTACATGTAGTTTTTGGTATAAAATATGAGCACTACCCTGAGGGCAGACAGAATGCCATGGCCGAGCTGCTGGACAGAGCTCAGCAGGGCAGAGAGAGAATGTTCTAGAGAAGGGAAAATAAACACCCTTGAGAATCCGACCCTGAGCATTCAGACTCCTCCTTTGGCTGTGGGGCTGGGAAATGAGGACTTTTACACTCTTGGGGTCATCCTGACCCCCAGACCCCGAGATACAACGACAGCAGGGATGGGTGAGCAAAATGCTTCCACCTCAGGTTTTTTCACAGGTGTTTTTCCACACACAGGTGGATGTACCTCCACCCACACATACGTACAAAATCCTGGTTTTGTTCCACTTGAAGTCCCCTCTGCATTCAAGACTGTCCCCTCTTACAACTTGCTGAAAATACGGCTGAAGAGCACTTGTGACCCATAAAGATTCATTCCTTTTCTAGCTCCTCAAGTGAAGATGACAAAATTCTAAGGTGCAAAGAAAACCAAAGAATCTTGGTCACTGCATTCAGTCATTGTATTCTGTATAGGTAGCTGTTAGATATTTGGGTTGGCCACAAAGACCACACCTTCTCGGATCAGTTTCTGAGAAATAGAAACATTATTGACTGACTGCCCAAGGCAGAGCTAAGCATACTGCCTTCTCTCCTGCCAACAACGTTGAGAAAACACTCCCAACAAAACTGGCCCCACTTTCCCTTTGCTGCACCAAAACCCTGTCTGACTGAAAAATGATTTTGAACTATACTGGAAGGAGACAGCCAAACACAGGAAGCCACACATCACAAAAGTACTGTGGAAAAATAATAATCAGTGCAGAAAGCACCACTCTGCTCACTTCTTGAATAATGAAAATTAATTATTCTTCAGGTTTATCACATGGCCCTTAAGTACTTTCCTACACTGGAAAATTTAGTATCTGCAGCATATGCAATTTTTATGTTAGAAAAACTACAATTTCTTCAACTCCATTGTAGGGGACCTACTCATTAAAATATGCATCTCTATCTATATCTCCATCTATATCTATGTTTCCATTATTATTTCTCTCCGTTTTGGTCTCCATGCCTTCTGAACCTATTTGATTTGCTCCTTCCTCTCTTTGCCTTTCTCCTCTATTATCACCTAATGCCTTTAGCAAACTAGATCTACACTAAGAAAAATCCTCAAACATCAGCTCTTTTATTCTAACAGTCCTCTTGTTTTGTTTTTTTTTTTTATTTATTTCAGTGACCCCATTTCATCTGGATTTATGCACTTATTGTTATGCTCTGATTGACTTATTTTCCCACTCTCTAGCCTGCTAATCAAAATCCAGGAATTTGTCTGTAGCAAAAATCCACTCTTGATTCAACTGCTCTTCTCCTCCCTCTCCCAGAGAGCAAACGAGGTGTCCTCTCTCCAGGTGTTTTAGACTCTGTTCAGCCACTCAGACACAGAGAACACTTTAGAAAAGCACTGAAATTCAGAGGGAGCACTCTGATGTCAGTACTTCACAGAATTCCCAGAATCACAGGCTGGAAGAGACCTTCAAGATCGTGGAGTCCAACCCAGCCCCAACACCTCAACTCAGCCCTGGCACCCAGTGCCACATCCAGGCTTTGTTAAACACACCCAGGGATGGTGACTGCACCACCTCCTGGGCAGCCATTCCAGAATTTCATCACTCTTTCTGTGAAAAACTTCAGACATAAATCACACTCTTTTTTGGGACCTTCCCTCACTCCTAGTTACCAGATTCTTGCGCCTGATCCTGCTCCCTCTCCAGAGGAGCCGCCTGCAGAAGCAGAGCTGGGCCTTCGGTTTTGTTTTGTAGGAGGTGAAATATGAGGGATGATCTCCTCCTCTTCCCAATTCAGCTTTTTTTTTCTGGGTTAACCTCAGCCTGGCCAGGCCCTGTAGTGCAAACAGAGAGGCTCTGTTTTCTGCTCGACCTCCCTCCTGTGGCTCCAGGTGAGCTGCTGCTCCTCTCTCCCTCGTGCACCACCTGCGAGGTTCGCTCAGGGTGCCACAGCCCCGTGTCTCCTGCAGCATCTCTGCCAGGATCTGTGCACAGGATTTGTGCCACCCACACCCAGCCTGAGCCCCGCTCTCAGCCCTGCTCTGGATACTTCACAATCTTTTGGCTGCGTGTGTGCAACGGTTTGGGGCAGCAATGCTCCATAAAAACAACTTTAGGCTGAGTGCTCATCCCGATAACTGTGTTCAAAACTGTGTTCAAAAACAGTTATCATCCTGAAAACTGTGTTCAAATTAGTTTTACTAATGTGTTACTGTTTTGTAGGACTTTACAAAAACAGTTAATGATCCTTTCCCAAGTCCAGCTGAGGGAAGGGAAAATGGAGAAGGTTGGAGACACATGCCCAACCTAATTTGCCTTTTTAATAGTTGTACTAGAAGTAATTTGCTGACTCCCTGTTTGGGATTTGTATCACTTTGCTTTTCAGTTAGTCTGAATGCTAAAAAATAAACCAATTGATTTTGGAAATACATTAGTTCATCTGATAACATACCTACTACTGCTCTCTCTCCTGATGTTTATCTTAAAAGTCACTTTGTCCCAGTATTCCCTGAGGACTCTGGTTCTTGGTGTAAGATTTAATTCAAAAACAATTTCTTAAAGGTTTCACTTCCTTTAGCTTTTGAAATTGCTAAAAAAAGGTTTTGGAAAAGCATGGACCTTGAAGTTCAAAGCTCATATGAAAAACACACTTTAAGCAGCATCTGTTGAGGACTTGGTGAAATGCTGGCACGGGGGGCAACAGGAAAAGCTGGCTAACACAAACTTAACCTTGTGCCCTTTTCAATTACAGTATCATTATCATACCTTGATAAAACAACTGCATTCTAGTGTGGTATTCATAATATACATCAGACTGTACTTTTCAGCAGGTTGGGTACTGTGAGAAACAATGGCAAACATACTCTGAAGCACAGATACTGGTTCAGTTCACAGTTTTCAGTCTTTTTTCAAGTATTCAAAAAGTTAGAAAATTTTCATGGCATTTTTTTTAGGTAAATTACTTGTATTTCATTATGCTGATCATTTGCCTTTGATATCTGCTACAGAACCAAGAACAAGCCTTTTCTGACTCAAAAAAAGGGTGTTGATGTTGCTGCAAGCGTAGACTGTGAGAATGCCTTGAGTTGCAACATCTATTTTATTTATTATATTCTTATTTGCACAGTGTAGCACAGAGGTTTGAATGAGAATCTGGAACATGCTGCAGCACATTTCAACTGCTACTCTCTGAATTTCTGCCTACTTTACACTCCGTGAAGTTTGGACCCTTCTGCACTTTCAGAAATCAATCAAAACCAATCCCTGCACTTTAATCCCTGGTTGTTAATGTGACCATTTAGGCAGCAACTGGAATTACATCTCAGTGACAGATCAGCAGACCCCAAGAACCCTCACACCACAGGATGAGGAGCCACCAGAGCTGGCTGAGCTTTGGCTGAGCAGCTCCAGCCCTGCCACGTGGGAAACCTGTGTTTGAATAAGGGATATATTTAAAGCTGGAGATGTGCCCTGAGTAAACCAAGTAGTAGGATTTTACCAGAGGATTACTTAGATGCACCAAGTATTTCTACCTTTGAAAGAACTACATCTAATGACTAAACCTTTCCTTTAAATAAGAGCAAATGATAGAGCATTAACATCTCAAATTAACTCAGTAGCTCAGCATCCTTAACCCTTTCTCCACGTCAGGCATAGAGCAGTAGCTGCAGTATTTTTATAGCTAGACATTATTTTATCCAGTGCAGTGAGAATGTATAATTCCCATCCAACTATGAATTACCTTTTTTAAAAAAAATAATTTTCACAACCTACACTACAACACCTTCTGGAACCTGTGAAAAGATGTGTATTTATATTAAAAAATAAGCAGTGATGAAAGACACTCAGCAAGGGTCAGGGAAGGGAAGTTCAATCTAAACTTGACCGAGAGAACACTCTTCACATCTGGTGCAGGTCCATTTTTGATGAATGAAGGAACTGAATTAAAACTGCAAACACAAGAGATCCAAGCCACAAGACTGGCGTGCAAAGGGCTGGAGGGACCAACAGGGCAGAGGTGGAAGTGGCCCTGGATGAGGAATGGGATGAGAGCAGGACACAGCACTGACAGCCCTGTCCTGTTCCTGCTGCTGGAACAGAGAAGGAGCACGGGGGAAACGCTGGGAGCAGCTGGATGAAGGGAGAAACCCAAGCCAGTATCTCCCAACCACATGGCCAGAATCATGGCTGGGAATCCAAGAGGGTGAAACTTTGACTCTTCATGGGAACTGCACAGATCAATACCAAGCAGTTTTGAATCACATTATCAGTATTAGGGGGTTCAATCTACCTATTCTTTTATCAAAGCTCAATATCCAACAGAAAATATGTTCAAATTTCAGAATCAGAACTCTCCCTCAGAGTAACAAGTCCAAATTATTAGCTGTTATTTTATTTATATCACTCTGTGGCATTTAAAAAAAAGTTAATATGGGCTTAAGCAAGCCTCATGCAAGCAGCCTTGCTCTGTACAAAATTAAACAAACAATCATGCTGCACTTAGACAAAATGCACAAATCATGACCAGTATGTCCCTTGCAATACAATGAAGAGCATCCTTTTAACAAAGCAACAAGATCAAAATGCAGAAATTAATGTGAACATAAAAATACCAAAATTGGGAGCTATTGGAAACTGGGAGCTGTTTAAAAACATTCATGCTTTATTCTACGTGTACACATTATCAACTGTAATTGTCATTATCTACAGGTTAAGCAAATGAAGTCAGGACAAAACCTGCCAAGGGTTCTCATCTGACACAGTCACAGGTCTGCGTGAATGTGTCTGCACGTCACAGAGCCCATCATAACACTTCACATCACATTCAAAAGAACCTGCAAGACAGTCAGCATTAAGCAGAAAAATATTAACTGGCTATTTCCTATTTAACTTCTGACTGAGGCTGGATTCTTGTAACATTTCTCCTGCCTTAGAAAAACAAAAAAAACTCAGTAAATTTAATGCCAGGCTGTTCTTTGGAGGAAACCCCTTTGCCCCTGCTTACAATATATGTAGTAAATACCACTTTTTACTGAGACTTGCCAATAAATCTCACCCCCTGACACAGTGTCTGTTCATACTCAGTTTTTTGGCTGCTCTGCCACAAATGCCAACAAAGGGACCAATTAATGAAAACTTTCTTGATACATTCCCAGTGGATGAATGTCTGCCTTGCAGAAGGTACCTTGACAACATCCATCTCACACAGGCCAAATGGTTGCTCTGTGGTAGCAATTAAGACACCACCAGCCTTGGCTAGATTTAAACCAACAACCAAATCTGTGTAGGCCTGAACAAATGCTCACAGAAATCTGGAGAAATTAACTGCTGAACAAGGGGCTGGATTGGGTCATACAATTGCATCCATTTCTCTAGTTATTTATGGGCCATGAGGACACATTTCAGGAAGAAAGCAGTTACAATTTCTAAAGCAAAAATCTCTCAATCTGGCCACAATATTTAAGCCACACCTATAAATATCTAAGAAATCAACAACTACTTAAAATTATTTCAAAAATCAAAATATTATGGTAGGCTAACATTGTCTTTGTACTCAGTATTTTTCCCTCTCTCTCAACAAAAAGACTGTGTTCAGTCTTCATCTTCCCATAGCTCTGGCATCAATTAAGCTCAGTGCAGAATTCCTCCTCTTTCCAGAATTACATTTTGAATTTTGTTGCTTTGATCCAGAAGTGCTTATCAGAAGGTCTCTTGCTGCAGAGTGTGAGCAGGAGAGATCAGCGTGAGAGCTGCTGGGAAAACCCTGCCTCCACTGCAAAGTTCAGACTGACTTTGGGGTTTTTTTTTAATGCAGGGTACCCACCCTGAAATCTCTGTCCTCAGACAGTTTAAAATGTGGCTGATCCAGCCCCCAGCCCTCATGAACAAGCAATTCTGCTTCTGTTGGTCTCAGGGCTCAATAAATCTGTGTTTAAAGCTAGCCAAGATATTAAACTCTGCACCTGAAACAATATCAGCTAAGTTCAACACAGTCTAGGAGAGCGGGTTCCCCTCATCACCCCTCACCCTGCCAAAAATGCACATTTCCAGTCCTGAGCTGGCTCTGCTGGGCTTGTAGCAATATTTTCAATCAGATGATGCAGCATGGCTTGAAAGTTCCAGATCAGCTGATAAAGCAGCAACACGTAAAGCTGAGCAGTCTCCCTGCTGGAGAAGGAACCACATCATGCAATTACAGCACTCTGAGAGCTCTGCAGTCACAGACAAAGATTTTACCTCCATTGTCACCCTGAACACTTTCAGCCACAAATCCCCATCAGCCTGTGCCAGAATTAACCCCAGATCTGGTATTATATGTTATATATATAATATATAATTATATAATATATATAATATATATTGTATATAATACATATAATATAAAATAAACATTATATAATATATATTTTATATATTGTATATACAGTATATTATATATTCTATATATATATTATATAATATACATATATGTATATTATACAATATATTATATATATAATATACTGTATATGCAATATATAAAACACATTACACACAGAGTATATCATATATACTATATATATGATATAGTATGCAAATAATATATTTATATTATATAAAATATATATTATTGTCTAATATATATATAATATGTATATATGTATATATAATATATTATAATATAATATAATATAATATAATATAATATAATATAATATAATATAATATAATATAATATAATATAATATATTATATTATATTATATTATATTATATTATATTATATTATTGTATATATACAAAATTATATATATATATATATATAATTATATGTTTGCCATGCCTATGTCAGCCACAGCTGAGCAGCCAAGCCTCCACATGAGCATTTGCTCTGGTGGTGGGGCAGGGTACACAGAGCACAGGCTGCCTGTTGTGCTCTAGGGCCCAACTGTTCTTCCTCCACAATCCATTCTGGGATGGGTTTTAAGTCAGAACACAGCCCAAATGACCAGTTCGTCTATTAAACTGGAATTTGAACTTTTGGCTAATAAAATTTAAGAGAAGCACGTTTTAGCCACCTGTGAGGATCAGGGGAAAAAGTGCCAAACATGCACTTGGCCCCCACCCTGTGGCACTCACTGAAAGGTCACAGAAAGAAGAAATCTTCCAACTCCACCAGCTGAACTTATAAAATTAGGGCAGGGTAAAAAAATTACACTATTTTACACACACACAAAAAGAGAGGTTATTTCCTCAGTAAAAGTATTCTGGAGCAGGAAGATGTTTATCTCAGTAAAATAAATTTAAACTGCAGGAGAAAATGAGCTGGTTTTGAAAAAATCTTTAATTTAACCATTAAACTTCTGTCACTGCAGGAGGAACTTCTGTCACTGCAGGAGGAACTTCTGAATTAAGAACGTGAATTAATTACCAATGTATTTCTACAAATGAATGGGAAAACCCCACTAATTACCAGTAACTAAATAATTCTGGCGTCCTACCTTCCTGGACTCAAAGTGCTTTTCAATTCACAATGACGTAAGTTTCACCTGGAAAACTCTTTGAGCTCTGCTGTGTAATCCAAAACCAGTTGGGGTAAAACCCTTGAGCACTGTGGTGCTGGCTGCTCTTCACTTAGAATCCTTTTGCTTGCCATGTTATCACATACTACACAGCTTTATTTAAAACAAACAAACAAACAAACAAACAATTTGTAGATCAGCTGTTCCATTAAAAAATACCTGAGCAAGCAGAAGGCTACATGACTTCAGAGCAAGACACAAACACAGGGTTTAGAATTTGGTATGTGCTCCTTCTGTGGAGGATGGAGCTTCCCCCAGGGTTGCAGCGGGAAGGGAAATATTTCAGCAATATTCCTTCCCTGCCTTTTCCACAGGCCTATTTTGCATAGAAAGGTCTTGTACAGTTGCCACCCTGAGGCAACATCACAGTGGCCTACACGGTCCATCAGGTACTAATTAGGGAGCATGTTCTGTCAACACTTTCTTGCTCTTCTCCCATTAACTGATCATCCTGCCCAATTAATACAATGCACCACAGTTCTGGAATCCTGGAGATCCTTTACCTGGGAGAAGCAAGGATGAAGGGAAGAAACACCCTCCCAAAAGGGTCACAAGGTGACTGCACTTGTCCAAGACCTGGAGTGACAATAACACCACTGAGCTGCGAGGTTAATTATGCTCCTACCAACTTTCTCTTGAGCCTAACATTGTTTGTTATTTAACAATAAAGACTAAAAGCAAAAAAAAAAAAAAAAAAAGCTCCAAACCTACTTCATCTAACAGGCTATATTATGTTCAGATATGCTAACAGCTTGTGAAAAAGTAGGGGCTGCAGAACTAAACTCACTTGGCCATGAACTGCATATTTATCATCAGAATGTGTGTGGCTAATGCTATCACTGTTAGTACCACAGACCAGGAAATAAGTCATGGACACACTACAGCACTCTACTCCCACCTATGCACACAGCACTCCAAACAGCTGCCCCACAGCCCGAGCAACCATAAATCAGCATTTCAGAAAGACGGCGAGAAATCAAACCCATGTTTGCTCCATTTCCGAAACTGCACTGGAGGTACCAAAGATAAAACCCCAAGGACAAAGCAGCTGCCAAATACAACACGCTACTGCCACCTAATGCTAACCAGGACGCAGCAAAGCCCGGCTTTGTTCCTCTGCAACTCCACCAGCAACGGCGAGCCACAAAGTTTCCTGATGTTCTTAAATATTTGTTCCATCCCCTACAGCCTTCCTAAGCTGAACTGCTGGGGTCGCAGCCTTTCTGGTACGCAAAGCAAGGAAAAATAGGGGGAAAAATTAAAAAAAAAAAGAAAAAACAAACAAACAAAGAAAAAAAAAAAGAGGAGTGTTCTTATCTTAAATCAGCACAAAACAAGATGACTTTGAAGGTGCTTTTTGTATTTCACTGACGTTGCAAAGCGCCCTCTCCAAAATGTGGCACTTGTCCACTTCCATGAAAAGGATGATGCCAGGTCCTAAACTTGCCTTCCTAGTCCACAATCAGTCTTTTCAACATGCTCACTCAACTGGCAGAAGTGAGCAGAGAACATGCAAGGAGCCTGCTTCTTCCACTTGCAAAGAGGAGAAACAGAAATGAGGAGCTCCCCGTGACATTCAATCTTTCCATCCAGAGATTTAAACTTCCCCAAAGGATGTCTGTCCAGAGAGAGCTGGACAAAAGAGCAAGGAATTTATCTGCTTGATTCATTACTTCAATCCATCTCTTCTTCCTTTCTTCCCCCAAACACAAACAACCTTTGAGCTTTGGAACAACTTTAGCCTTGCCCTACCTGATCTTGTTACCAGCCTTGACACTAATTACAGCCTGCACTGCCCATCTCCAAGATGATTCTTTCTCATGGGAAATGTTCCTCACTTGTGGAAAAATAAAAGATGACCATTTAATTTTCCTTCTCATCTCAGAGAACTTACCCAATCTATGACTTCTTTTTAAACATTGCTCATTGATCAATTAGCTGGTGAAATTTGTGCCCAGTCTCGTCCCTATTTCTTCCTTATAATCTGCCACGATCAAAACTATTGTGCAAGTCTCAATCCTTCCACACAATATTCCATTGCTTGCATGTTTTACACATATTATTCATCTTTTCCATAACCTTCTGGCCAGAAATTACCACTCTTACACACAACATCCAGCACTGCACACCTACACCTTTGTCTGAGACAAATAAAATCCACCAGAACAGAAATATTTCAGGTAACACTATGGTTGCTGTAGCTGTAACTATAAAGTACTTGCTGTGGCTCAAATATTTGCAGCAAAACATCCCCAAGACAGCACTCTGGATGAAAAAGGAGTTTTCCCCTTACATTTTAGTTATTCATTGTGCAGTGGATAATCCACAGACAACCCAAATTGCTTTCTTTTAAAACCAGCCAGAATTAAAAAAAAAAAAAAAAGAAAAAAAAAAAAGAAAAAAAAAAAAAAAGGTTAGGGTTAAATGTACACAGCAATGTGCAACAGGTATGCAGAACACAAAATGGGTGTTCACTGACAGCTGCCCAGTGAAAACACAGGGTGGGACTATGAATCCACTGCAGCAAATTCTTGAAAATTACTGGAGTCCTCAAAGTGCAATTAAAAAACCCCACAGACTCAATCACACTGTCACAAACTCACTAATTTCCACGTTGGGTTTCTTTTTTTTTTAAAGCATCTTGCTTAAACATACTTAAAATGCAATTGCTTTTATCATGGTGCTGTAGCATCACCCTGCCACTTTGAGCTTCCACACTCTTTACTGGTCTTGACTGGTGACAGTGGCTCTCCTCTCTGCCCAAGGCAACACTCCATGAATCCTTTTCTACTTTAAAACTCCTCAGAGTAAAAAAATCAAGTGTAAAAGTTTCAGCTTCTACTGATGGAAAAGAATATAAACTGTTGTTGGTGTAAACAGAAGAAAACAATTCTTTGGCTAATGAAGAGAAAAACCAGAAGCTGTGGTTACCAAAAGGCACATTTTTAGAAACAGACTCTCTTTCATTTTCTTCTCTTCCCATGGCTCCTTATTTTCCTATGAAGAGTGACCCAAGAGCCTCAAGAGGTACTTCAAAAAGCCCTTTGAAAACTACACTATACAGCAGGAGAAGAAAAAACCAACAGAAATCCATCAAAAACTAGCAAAGGAATGAAGGGGAGAAAAACCATTTAAATTTACAGTAGTATAAAGGTAAAAATAGAAAGGGAATTTTAGATTTTTTTCTAAATTTCTGGCTCCTATGCTCACAATTTACACTAATAATGTCACACTGAACCATATTCTGTTTTTTAGGCATAGATCTTTGTGTCCCTGGTCATATATAAATCCAGATAAACAAATGGGTAAGAAAACAGTTTAGGCAAATGCTACTTTTGTGTGAAAGTAAACTCCCAAATCCTCTATTTTATTACAGAAAAAAACCCCCAAACAAACAAACAAACAAAAACAATCACTCCAGGAAACCAAACCAAGCAGGGCTGTCCCTATTTGACACAAAATGAGCACACAGAAGCTTGGGTAAGTTCAAAGGAGAAAAAGAGCAAGTTTTATTCAAACATCTGGTGTTTCTAGAATTCCAAAGATGCCCGTGGATTGGAGGATGGAATTACTGCTTCTCCAACCACACTGGTCCAAAGATCAATCAATCATTTCTCTCCACCCACAGAGAAATATGTAAATTATTCTATTTATACATGAAATTGTGGGGGAGCTCTGAGTCTCAAATATGTAAACATTATCAGGAGGCTAAAGAAGTTTTATGAGAACTTTAAAACTTTCAAAAGAACTATAAAACAAAACACTTTTAAAAATCAGGGCACCACAGGGCTGCTTAAACTACCGAAAAACTGGGGAGGAACCCTTGCAAATGAGAGGAAGAGAAAAGCCCCAGGATGCTATTTCCTGGCTGAGGAACATCTGGCAGGAGGGCAGGGACAGCAGTTTGGGGCAGCAGCCTTCAGCTGGCACTGGGACCTGCAGGAGGAAAACCCTTCAGCAGGCAAAGCCAAGCCCTTTGGCACCCACAGCTTCCCCAGAGCTGCTGAGCACAAAGCAGAGTTTTCTGTGCTGCCCCCCCCCTGCCCCAGTGACACCCTCAGTGTTCCAAAGCAAAGTGGAACATTCATTTTCCAGTTCATCTGGAGCACCTGAAAACAGCCTCACAGCTTTAAGGGGTCAGATTTAAGCATGATGTAAAATAATCCAAGTCCCCAAGGCACTTCAGCTGCAGATGGAAAGCAGGCCTTGCAGAGTACTGGACTTTTTAAAAATTAGTTATTAGCAACTCTAACTCCAACACTTGCATAACAAGGTTTTAATTTTTTTGTTTGCTTTAAACTATTTCTTTCAGCTTTCCCCATCTCTGAGAACAATATAGAGTCCCTGCAGCGTTTGAAGCCATTTGAGATCTCAAAATAACAGCTTTGGCTCTTGTTGAATTGTAACTTCTAAAATGGACATAAAAAGCTACCTATTAACAGAATTTACTCAGTTGTGAAAACCAGTATTAAAAAAAAAACCCAAAAAACAACCCAACAACAAAATCCTAACAACAACAACAACAATAAATAAAAGTCAGCGTTATTTTGAGAATTCATAACCACAGTCACAAAACAAGTCCAAACCTAATCTATGGAATCACACACACTTAGAAATTAGCTTGTACTGGGTTTATTCACAGGCTTGAAGGACGTGTTCCTGTCTGGACTGATCACTAGTTTGGTGTTGATTTAACTTCTGATTTGATATTTGAGTTGGCAAATTTCCTCCATTAGCAGCAAGGAAACAAGTTGGGCAGCGTGTCCCCACCACGCTGCAGGAACACACTTTGAGGGGGGCTCCAGGAAATCACAGCTCCACAGAATATTCTGTCACTCACCAGAACTCACTCCTGAGCTTTGGGACGATGCTATTTATCTAGGCAGTCTTAGCCTGTACACAACTGCCCCATTTTAGAAAGGAAGGAGATGGAAAGGTCAGCAATAAGGAATAATCCAAGGTTTTCATCCCCTGAGTTTCAACAGCAACACTTCCACTGTGGGATTTAACCATTTTCTGGCCCACAGATGGGGCAACTGAGAGGTGTTTTAAAAACTTTTATTCCATTTTTAATCTCATGAGAAGGGTGAGACAATACAGATGTTATTATTCACACCATCACAATCAGAAGCCAACCATTCCCTAATTACATTACATTATAAATGTTTCTTGGCCTATCAGCTTTAGCCACACCATGCTGTAAATGCCTTAAAGCCAATTATCTAAAATTACCCCTCATGGGTCCCACTACAATGAACTTTCATAGTTCTGTTTCTCCAAAGTATCCAGTCCTATTTGCAAGGCCATCCTTTGAAACTTGTTTCCAGCTCCATTTCTCTCTCAGCAATGTCTGTCCTATTCCATGGCATTTCTTATCAGCATTTCTTATCTCAAGGTTTGCATCCAGCTGCACACTGTGTGGGCCTTCTGTCAGGCTTTGAGATTTCTCTACAAATCCATTTCCCACATTCCAAGAGCCAGAGTTTCATTGGGAGAATCCTCCCAAGCCCATCCTTGGCACTGCCAGCTCTGGACTGCTCTGACAGAAGGCAAGTACCTGTGAAAGGGCAGCTGCTGCTCAGCCTCTCCTCAAACACCTCACTAGTTACAATCTAATGTTCTGTCAAGGAAAGAAAAACGTTTAGCTAAGATGCTGCTCAGCAAACTCATTCATCTTTCTGACTATGGACATTCTTAGGGCATAAATCCAAGCAAAACAGACTGAATTTTTTCATTATTGATAATTCAGTAGGAATAAAACAAAGGGTCAGGTTTGACAACAGTCAGTCAATAGCTGACTACTGACTTTTCAGCCTTGAAACATCACTTCTAATGTACTGAAAATTAAATGATAAAGAGTTTATCCAAATGGCTGGCAGAGCACAAAAAGTTGAACTTTTTTTCTATAGGAATAGGCTACCCACAAAGTATCCTACAAGGCAAGCCTTCAGGTACATGAACTCACTTCTGCATTAAATCAGCTCAGTTGAGCTCATGTCTGCTGAGCATTTGGGCTCAGTGGGAGATGAGGAAGCATTTGTGATGCAGTGAGGCAAGGCAAAGATGGAGGGTGGGACAGTTACATCATTCAGCTGGGGATTTTCTGACTCTAAAGTGTCAAACGATGGAGGAAAGAAGGAACATGAGAATGTGTTGCTTTAATGACATAATAATTTTATTATGTGTTTCAAACAGAGGACAAAATCAGACTCAGACTATGTAAATAATAAAAACCCAACAAGCCCCCAAAACACTGAATTTTACAGGTTAGTACATCACATTAAAATATCTGAAAAAATGTAATAACTATTTGAGATTCAACACAAACATGGTCAATTTTGTTTGACAGCCATAGGAGATCCTTATATAAACACAGCCATTGCAACATGATTGACTCTACCCTAAACTTTTATCACCCTTCAGACCACTGTTCTACACTTAGAGCTTCTTTAAACAGTTGACCTAGTGCTTAAAATTTCTGAAGTAGACACCTGAATGCATGGTCTGATTTGGAAATGTTGAACAGCTCAAAGTACTCTTGAACTGTGGCTCCTCAAACATCAGAACAAGCAGAACATCTGGGATGTGAAAGCATTATGCTGCTCTTTGTAGCCTCCTTCTTTGTGCTTTAATTTGTATCTTAACTGTGGACAATAACCCTGTAAGTAAACAGATTAAATTTAGAAGTAATTTTTGAAAGTAACATTACTTTCACAACTGGCTGAACTACCTGAATAAGCAATGCACTATTTATTTGTTGGCTTATTTGGTTCTCATATTCTATGTAAGTTAAAGACAAAACTTCTTCTGTAGGGATATTCACACCCCATCCACTTGTTAAAATTTACCTGCACCTTTAAAAAGCATTTCAGTGTAAACCAAACAAAAACCAACAGCAGAGTCAGGTGAATAAATGACACAACTCATAGTTTAAACAGCAGCAGGATCATGAGCTGGCTAATGAAGCTGGTTGAATTAGTGACTTCTCTAGCACTGAGCTTCACTTGGTACTACCTAGACTGGGAATCAACTTCTCAAGTTGAAAATATGCCCCATTCTTTTTATTCAAGTGATAATTAGTAGATCAGATGTAGAGAACAGCTCAGAGTAAATCTACCCTGAGCATTGGAACAACAGCCCTTTGTATTAAACTTGATGGCTTATCTTTCTCTCTGGAGCTAGATTAACTCCACAGAACCTGTTCTGTTTATATTGTCCAATTACAAATCCATTTTCTACCAACAGGTGAAGTTAGAATTAGCTAAACACAATGATCTGTTGAACTCCTCTAACAAGTGTGCTGCTTTTCAAACAAAAAAATAAAAACTGGCCCAAGGATATTGAAGGAGGAATACTTACACTGCCTGAATGTCAAGAAAAGCATTATCCTGAGACTTCCGATACAAAACTCAAAAGTGTTTTTAAGTTTCAAATTCTCTACCTAAACTCAGCATGAAGTTCCTCAGTAGGCAGGTCCTTTCAGGAGCAATACTGACTTTACCTTGCAACAAACATGAAAAGAACAATCACAAAAAAAGAACAAGCAGCTCTTTACATGTATGACACCCTCTGCATTTCTTGTGATTGCAGAATTTGGATGAGTACATAGATCAGTTTTTGCTCTCCAGAAAGCCATATGTCTTTCCTTTAAACATTCTCCATAGACTAATCTCTTCTTGAAGTAACTTTGCCTCATTAAATTAAATTTCTATTGATTTATTTTCTGTTGCTGAGAGTCATTCTCACCTGTGCCTGATGCTCTGTTTGCAAATCTTCTACTCTTTCAAACAGACCAAGTGAGCACCTTAACACTTTGTATTTATATACACACACACACCACCCCTTTTGATAACAAAGATCATCTTTGTAACACTCTGTGTTAAGTGGCACATATTTGTAAGTGGCACATACATTTTATTTCCTTACCACATTAAAAATAAGAGCTCCTTGCTGCTGCCTGCTCAAATTACATGGATTTTCTTTAAGATTAGGGCACACATTGTAACAGCAGCATATAATTTTCTTGCACAATAATTTTTTTCCAGTTGAAAGGTATCCTATAATATCATCAGCATCAACAGGAACAGACACCTGATTTTCAGCTAGACAAAGCTTATGTGTTTGGTGACTTTATTCCTGGTGAAAAGCAGTTTTCAGATATAAAGCAGCTACATAAAAATTCAAAAACAATCTGACAACTTCTTCTTTGACAACAAAGTGCTAGACCAAAAGCAAATGCAAAAATTGTGCCAAAAGTAAGACTCTGTGTGTGTGTGTCCCCTGAATGTCCTATTTCTGCTGCTCTGATTTTATCTTCATTTAGAAATGGAACATAAGCACTGCCCTTCCTAAAAGCTGAATGGATTCCTTAAAAAATCAAGCAGAGAGCACAACACCCATTTATGCATTTAAGAAATCACTTGGTTCAAACTACCGTGAGTGTAACTGTGGCTGAAATTCTGTGTGGATCCCAAAAATCTCAAACCCACCAGCAGGTTCCAAAGACAGAAGATTAAAGACCCACTCCTACCACTTCAGCAAGATATTAATTCTCAGAATTTGCTGGATTCCTTTCAGAGGATGGAAACCACAAGTCTCCTGTGCTCCAGGAAGCACTTCAGCATGAGTTTGTAAGAGCCAGCCAAGCAATCTCTGCACTGAGCTATGCTGGTTTCAAGGCACTCACTTGTATTTTTTTCTCTTTTCAGAATTACTGGCTGGAGCTTTGTGCCAGAGTATGTGCCTGCATACACAGAGGTTTTATTTTCTTTTAAAAATAAGCTTTTTATAGAATTGATAATGGCCCATTGCATCTTGTGCCCCAAAGTCTGTAGTTTTCAGCTGCTACTGATGCTTACAGCAATAGAGAATCAAGATGATCCACATATCAGTCATCTAAGTACATAAGAATTATTACAAAAAAATTTAAGTCTCAAGGAAATTTTATAAGATGCTTAAATAATTGGCAGGAAAAAAAGAATCCCTAGCTTTAGCCCAAACTCATTTTCTGTATTAAATTAATACTCTTCTTAAGGACTGAACTGGTATTATCTATAGTAAAATAATTCACTTGCATACATGTTGTGACCTGACCAAATGAAAAAATTAAGTGCAGTAAAGAAAAATACATCCTCTCTAATAGGGTGTCTATATACAGATTTGTTCTGGGTAATTATCTTTTTCCATCCTCAATTTGTTAACATTAATAAAAAGGGGTTTGATTTTAAAAATTCACCAGTTTTAGGCAAATATGCCCTGATGAAGTCATTCTTACAAAGCTACAATTCAATCACTCTTAATTGTGCACTACTTTGTATTATTAAGGTCAATCCTGAGCTTTAGCTGCAATTATAGTTATCTTTTGGATGACATATGGCAAGATCTCCAACTCTTTTGAGCTTTGGAAATTTTACATCTGCCTGTTCCTTCAAGATGCTAAGCATACATGTGTTGACAAATACAGAAAATAGCAGATGGCAAAAAGCAAATGCTCAACATGAAGCACTGGGGATCACTCAAAAAAGGCTTGGACTCAGAAATTGGTCATTTTTATTTTAACAGCAGAATTATGTTTAAAAATAAATTCCTCCATCTCTTGTGCTTGGTGCTAAGGAACACGTGTGAAGAGAATATTCAGGATTACAGAACCAATGTCATATTAACTGCAGCTGGTATCCATCATGCAAGTTGCTTTGCAAACCTTTGGACTTTAAGGCTATAAACACAGCATAATTCTTCAGGAGATTAACTTCTGCAGCTATATAAAAATTGGAAGCCATTCTGCACCCACCATTAATATCTGACATGGAATTTTTTATTGGAATCTGCTATTCCAGCTTCTAAAAAGCTGCATGTTGGCAGCCCTTGGCAATGGCAGTGCCACTTGTACCACCTCCAGCAGAGAATCCAAGGAGCAGCTGGGCACTTGGAGCTGAGAAGTTCCCCCAGTTTGGGCAGCAGGAGAGGGACTTCATCTGAAAGGACACACAGGCCCAGCCAGGGCTGTACCCCTCACTAACAGGGAGCAGTGCACGACTAGGGAACAGCACCAGGATAAAACCAACATTCAGCACCAATCCCCTAACAAATCCAGTATTTGGAAGCCCACAGCTCAGCAATCCCTGAATCACAGAGAACATTTCTGTGTTAGCACGCCACGGCAGGCTTTCAGCAAAGTCTTACAGTTTTCCCACCCATGGAACCTCTCCAACTGAGGCACCTTCCCACTGTAACTAAGACATGTGCTGTGCCCTCCAGTCTCTCCTACAGCCCATGGGGGTGGAAGGAGCATAAAAAGCTTGGTGGTCTCATCAGCAGCATGCTTTAGGACCCCAGAGTGAGTGTGCTAGGAAGGAGAGCATCACATAGTCTGTAAGAGTTCAGCTAAAAGGCAAAGATGAGCAGAGACAGGGCATATGGGAACAACCACACCCAAGCAGCAGATCTGCCTTGGGAAAACACCTACAAGTAAACATCAGTAAACATCTCTCTTTAGCCAGAGGGACCCATCACAGACACTAAGAGAAAAACAAAAAAAAAAACCACCTATCTTCATTTTCTCTACCATTTCTCACTGACTTTTCAAATAGAGAGCACTAACCAATCAGGTTGGAAATATACAGGTGCTAAAGAAATGCTTGTGTATCAAAACAATATTTTAATCTTCTGAAACTCCAGTTAGAGATGTAGACACACAGCTGTAAACCTTGGTAATTCTCACTTCATACATCCCAAAATAATGGCATGAAATTACACTGAAGTACAGCTCCATAACACAATTTTAAAAAATGTCATACAAGAAAGGGACTATTAAGTTTCACTTCTGTAACAGCTCTGAACAACACCTATAATTTTAATTCCATTATTATACATCAATTCATAGGCAAATAAATATATTAATTCCATTACAGTATTCAGTTTAAATTAGCCCCATCTGGACAGAAGAGGTATTTTACACCACCTTCATTAAGAACAAACAGACCTTTATTAATCTTTTTACTCACATTTTCCCAGCAATTCAGTAGAACAAAACCATTAAGAGATCCAAGAAAACAATGATTTCTATTTAAAATGGAGCCAAGAAACTTGGTTTCCAAAGCCCTCTCCTAAATTAGACCAATCCAAGTTTAATGGTAAGAACCAAAAGATTTATGTCCAGGATCTGCACACAAACATCTTGCCAGGTGTAGAACTTAAGACTAAGTACACCAATCAGTTTCAGGCAAAGAAATAAATTCACAGGAGGCACTGAGAGGAGCAGATGTACAGCAGGGGCTGCCTAGCAAATTCAGCTGAAGAATACCAGGATGTGTAAAATTGGAGCATACTGCTGAAATGATGAAACTTTAAAACTGTTTTTATAGTGGTTAGAAATAAAAATTAACAACCTGCCCCCCAAACCCATGAATTTACTTCAACTCTAACAAAACTCAGTCTCCTGGTCACTGGCATTCTCTTCACCTCCCTTAAAAATCCCAACTCCTTATCACATTCATTTTGACACCTCAAACCACCTCAGATGTGCCATGCACATGCTCCAACACCCTGTCAGTACTGACAGCTGGCTAGCAGCTTCCTCTAGAAAAGGGAGTTTTTCCTACAAAACTGAGTTCTGCTCACCTCTCTTCTCTACCAAGTCACCAGCTTTCAAGAAACAGGAATTTCATTACCTTGGGAATTATATCTGTCTATCAAATTCAGCTGAAAAGAGTCAACAGTATAAAAAAAAGACTCCACTTTCCTCAGAAAACCAGCCAAAGCACTTTCTGAGCAAAATGCCTCAAGGAAAGGAGCAGAACAGAATAACCAAGAACCACACAGAATAATCTGGTAAAGCTCTGAGATTCTTATGCACATATAGCAGCAGAGCAGAAAAAAAATAGGGGAATTCACAGAACATGAAGTCTTGATGCATGACCAATACAACTCCACAAAAACTGACCAGAAACCTTCCAATACAATTAATACATTTTCCTCCTATTCATTTTTTAATTCATTACTACTGATTATTAAGAAAAAAACTTCTCTTTTTCTTTGCCTCTGGTCTGTGTGTACTAGAGGGTTGCATCTGATCAATCATACAGATACAAAAATGGTAAAAACAAACCCTGCAACTATTACCTTATTGGTTTGTAAGAATGACTTTGGTGTTTTGTTGGACTTCTGGCTGCTGAGAATTCCAGACTTTCTCTGCTGCCAGGCACTGACCCCCAGGAGAACTCTGCATTGACCTGAGGCCGTGGAGAAGCTTCCAGAATGGAATGACAGAACTGGGATTGTGGGGGTGGAGTTTGAACAGAAGTGTGTAACATCACAGGGTGGAAAACTTAGAGTTTAAAGGTTTAGAATATAGTAACATATATAAAGCAAGATGGAGGTTTTAGAGCAGTGGCTGCTCCTTCTTCACCTTCTCCATGGGTTTGGGTGGTTTTGTACAATTGGATAAATAGTCCACATTGCATGATTGGTTATTGGGTTAAAAGTGAAAATAATTTAGGTGTAATTTCCTAATTGGACAGTTGATCCTTAAAAGGCCTCATAGAGAGGGAGGTGGGGCTCCATTTTTAGTTTGTGAGAGTGAAGGGCTGTAGAACTCAGGGTTTGTGAGACTGGAACACAGACAAAACTAACAAACATCTGAGTCTGAACAAGAAATACCATCTCACAGATTTAATCCCAACCTTGGCAGGAAAGAAGCAAGGAATCCACCAGTGCATCCTTAACATCAAATGCAGCCTTACCAGCAAAGCAAGTTTTTGGTATTTCCGTTTCAGCTCTGCTGGGCTGTCCGAAGGTTGCGCCCCCAGGATCTTGTACCAGTCCTTCTGCTTCACCCTTCCCACGGCCATGGCCTGGAGGATTTGCAATCCCTTCCTCAGCACTGCGCTAGAAAATCAAATCAAGGAAAGCACAGCCTGGAAGAGAAGCAGGAAAAGCAAAAACAAGGATGTGGCAAACTGCAGCATCGCAGAATTGACTGCTGCCCTCGAGGACTGCTGTGCAAAAAAAGTTGAATTCACGTGGCCATTCCATCCCACAGCCTGTCAAATGTGAAATCTTCTGTTTCCTGTCCAAGTGCCTCAGCTTATCCTGTTCAGAAGCCATCCACACCTCTTTAAAAATCATTTTGTGTGTAGAATGAACTGCTTAGAAATGCCCCAGGTTACAGGGACGCCTTCCATACAGACACTTTTAAAAACAAACTTTTGACTTTGAAGCAATACCGTACTTAACACGTGAAAACATGAAGTACAGAAAATTTCAAATTGGGAATAAGATCCGTGCAAGAAGGCATGAGAAAAAGTATGTGTTTGTTTTTACAAAATTACTTTTTCAGAGCATGGAAACGCCTTCATCCTGCTGAGTAAGAAGTCAACTTGCTTAAAGCAGGAGAGCGTGTAAAAACAAATACATAAACAAAATAAACCAAATAAATCGACAAACAAAAATGAACCAAAACATACGAAGTTAGCACAGATCACTAAGCAAAAGCTACCCAGAAGTGTGGCTTTCAATTTTGGCCATCTTTCATCAACTTAATGACCCAGAAAGAAAAAAACAAAAAACAAAAACAAAGCAGGAGACTCAGTGTCAGTAATAGAATGGCAGTGCTTGAGCTTCACGCAGCTTCTTCGGTGTGCTGCAATCCCCAGCTGATTTACCACGAACTTCCAGAGAACAACACTGCCAGCAGGCAAGAGCTTTGTAAACACACAAGCTCTATAACTGTATATTATTTTTTTTTTCCCCCTAAAACTGCTTCCGTCGTACTTCAGAATAAGCCATGCTTTCACGGGGGAAGGGAAGGGCGTGTTAGGGCAAAGCGCCACGCTCCCGTCCTGCCCGCCCCGGGACCGCGCTCCCCGGGCCTGCTCCCGCAGCGCGGCCCCCGCACAACCGGGGAGGCCGCCGCAGCCCGGGCCAGGCCGCGGCCGCGCTGCCGGAGGTTCCGCGCTGCCCTTCCTCGCAGCTCCGCAATCCCCCCCGGTCCTTCCATCCCCCGGTCCGTCCATCCCCGGTGCCCGCGGCCGCCCCGCGCTCCCACCTGCCCCGCACCGTCCATAGCAGCGCACGCCCAACTCGTCCGGGCGGGAAACACGCTCCTCTCCCCCGCCGCGCTTTACGCCCTTTAGCTGCGCCGGCGCCGCCTCGGCTGTTTCCAGCCGGGCAGTAGCGGCGCCGCACCGGCAGGAAGCGCGGCCCGACGCGTTGCCATGGCGACCGCGGCTCGCCCCGCCCGGCCCGGCCCGGCCCGGCCCTGCGCTCCGCTTGCCGCGGCTTCGGGCCCAGGAGGCTCCGCCGCCCGTCCCGTTCCTCCTCGCTCGCTGCGCCGGAGCCCCACGGCCGCTCTCCCCGCAGGGGCTCCGCCTCCCGAGGCGCCGGCGCTGCCATTGCCCGGCCCCCGCAGGCGGAGCTCGGAGCCCGCGCTGCCGGCCTGGGGAGCGGAGCGGAGCGGGGCCGTTGTGGGGAATGCTTGTGCTGAAGGGGAAGGAAGGACGTCCTCGTGCTTAAAAAAGAAAAAAAATCAAGCTCTGGAAGCAGGTTTCCTTTCGTTAGAAGTAAAGGAGAAACCAGAAAACGCCTTATACCTCCCCCACACCCCACCCCTAAAACTACAAAAACAACACAAACAAAAGCCAACACCACCACAAAAAAAAACAACAAAAAAAACCCCAAAAAACAAACCCCTAAAACAAACAAACAAATAAAAAAGTAAAAAAAAAACAACAACAAACAAACAAAAAAAACAAAACAAAACAAAACAAAACAAACAAACAAAAAAACCAACCACAAAAACACAGTAAAGCCCCCCAAAACCTTAGGTGGATGCTGGAGACTTTAGCTTTTGGAATCTTAGGCAAAACTAGCTAGCAAAATCCCTAAACATTTCTCCAGGCAAGCTGAGTTCACCCTGCACTTTTAAATGTGTAGCATACGTCCTGTGACAACGTTTGTATGTGATAGGTTAGAATTAAAGCAGCTTCTTGTCACTTTTTGTCCCCCTTTGAAGCGTTCAAGCCGGGCTGGACGGACGCTGTCGGGAAGAGCTCCTGGCACGTGGCTCCCATCAAACAGAGAAAGGTGGAGAATTTATTAAAATCAGATCTGCACAACTCACTCAGCTCCTGATTAGTCTGATTTTTGTCCGTGCTGGTTGTCAGTGGTCCTTTTTATTTGGAATTTTCTTCTCAGGCAAAGGTCTCAGTGTGGTTCCGTGTGCCACCTCCTTCACTGGGGCTGGTGTGTGTTTTTTAAAAGAGTTTGAAAAGCAGTTAAAAGTTTCTTTAAAATGTGGTGTTGTCCTGGAGATTGGTCACTACACCTGTGCTTTCACCAAAAATAGTCCTCTTAAAGACTGGGTACAAGATGCATCATTTATCCTTTATGTCAAAAATTCCTGCATTGCATATTGAGGTTTTTGTCAATTTTAAATCTTGATAGGATTGGCACCAGCTCGTACAGCATTTGCAACACAGAGTTGTTTGAGAGATTGTGAGCAACTGTATATCTGTCATGAGAAAATAAATAAAAATAGAAATTTTATACATAAATATATATAATTTATATATAAATTTATGAATAAAATATAATAATAAATGTAATAGAAATTATAAATTTATTATCTAAATAGAAAACTATCTGTATGTGTTAAGCAATTATTTCTGGAGTCAGTGAAACAATTTTGGAATTGAAACACTTGTTCTTTTCTGTGCATGTTCAGCATGCCAAAGCAAAAGAAAATAGGCTATTTAACAGAACAGTTTGGTGTTCATGCACCACTGGCCTTGTCTGGTGTCCCAGTTTTTGTGTCTCAGTTTCTCTTTTAATCTGCCCAGTTTCAGAAGCCAAAATATCAAATCTAAACCCCTTTCAGCATCAGCAGTAAGCACTGGATATTGACTGGGTTTTGGTACATTTAAGAGCCTTGAGCATGTTAAAGTCGTGCAAAGATGAATATTTTGAATGAAATGTGGGTTGGGTCAGTCATAGCTAATCATGGCTGGTTGTGAGGACTTGGTCAGTCTCAAGAAATTTGATAATTAATCTCCAGATGAATTCGCTCAGTTCAGGATGTGTTAAACGGGAATGGGTCCGTAGGGCAGAGGGAGCAGGGAAAACCAGCTGAACACAAACGCTCCGGCTGGTGAGCCAGCACACAGCTCAGTGTAGCCAGAGCTTCGCTGCTTTTTGTCCCTCCTGAAGGCAAAAAATAATTCAAAAAGAGTAGGGAAGTGCCAGGAGAGTGTGGAGAACTTGCCATGAGAGTGCAGGAGCAGAGACAGAGCAGAAACTCCGGGGCTGTTGTCCCAGGATGGAGGCATGAGACATGTCTATAAGAAACCCAGCTTGCTTAATTATCTCTAATTATGTGAGCACAGGTGCTGTGCATTTTGCTGGAGCTGGACACTGAATATGGTAAAAAGTTTCTTTCTCTTGTTCAAGATGCTTTAGGTGCAAATTGGTGGTTTCAGACTTTTTTTGTGACAATATTTAACTTTTTAGTAGATGCTTTTCATGAGACTGTCACATAACATTGGGCTGTGTTGTCAAAGAATTATAGGAGAATTATTTAGAGATTAACTGGAGAGTCCTAAAATGGTTATAGGAGAATGATTTAGGGACTTAACTGGATGCTGTGTGTACTTGTAGTACTGCTTTTCCACTATTAACTACATTTTTTACTTCTGGATGGTATTTTGCAAAGTCTTGTAAAGCTTTTTTGGTTTTTTTCTTTTGGTTTTTTTTTTGGTGATTTTTTTTCTTTTTTTTTTTTTTTTTTTCTTTTGTTCATGTTGGTTTTCTACTGCTACCTAGAGAGTCCTAGAATGGTTATAGGAGAATTATTTAGGGACTTAACTGGATACTTCTTAACTGTGTGTGCTTCTGGTACTGCAGGAAAAGATGAGTACAAATGATGGGCCAGCTGAAACATCCAGACTTTGTCATTATTAACTACAATTTTTACTTCTAGATGGTATTTTTAAAGTCTTGGTAAGACTAGTAAAGCTTTTTTTTTTTGTTTTCTTTTTTTGTTCATGTTGGTTTTCGACTGCTACCTAGAGAGTCCTAGAATGGTTATAGGAGAATTATTTAGGGACTTAATTGGAGAGTCCTAGAATGGTTATAGGAGAATTATTTAGGGACTTAACTGGATACTTCTTAACTGTGTGTGCTTCTGGTACTGCAGGAAAAGATGAGTACAAATGATGGACCAGCTGAAACATCCAGACTTTGTCATAATTTTTACTTCTAGATGGTATTTTTAAAGTCTTGGTAAGACTAGGAAGGCTTTTCTGCTTATTCTATTTTTTTTTGTTCATGTTGGTTGCTACATAGAGAGTCCCAGAATGGTTTGGGGTGGAAAGGACCTTAAAGATCATCCAGTTCCAACCCTCTGAGCAGGGAACCTTCCACCATCCCAGGTTGCTCATCCAGCCTGGCCTTGGACAATTCCAGGGATCCAGGAGCAGCCACAGCTTCTCTGGGCACCTGTGCCAGGGCCTGCCCACCCTCCCAGGGAACAATTCCTTCCTATTATCTAATCTCCACCTCTTTCAGCATCACAAATAAGCACTGAATATTGATTGGGCTTTGATAAATTTAATGTTTAAGTCATGCAAAGATGAATATTTTGTCTTAAATGATTTTTTGCAGTTGTTGTCTTTATCTTTCCAACGCTTTAATGTGGCAGTTAATATCAGCAATTTATTAATGTGGCAAAAGTACAAAATTTCATTATACTTCTAATGTGCTGTTTTCATCCTGGCTCTTCAGTCAGTACAGGGAGAAGAATTTTTTGCAAGTGATTTTTTTCTGTCAGAACGGTAGTAGACAGCTGACTCAAAAGAGTGATAAAAGTGAATGTCTGAGTTTTGTCTCTTGGGAACAATTGAGATAAAATAATTTGTTCAACTTTGAGCAATGTTGGACTCCTTTTTTAATCTAGATATTAAAAATCCTTGGAAGAGATAGGATTATTTTAAAATTATAAATGGATTCTTTTTCTTTTTTAAGAGAAAGAGGTCAGAGATCTGAATGCTGAGTTCTTTCAGAATTTATTTTAATTGGATCAGATTTATCAACAGCAAAAAGAAAAAGTTTTGTCTCCCAGGAGATGTGCATATGATAGACTAAATGTCATAATGATGTGAACAAATGAGATGTAACATGCACGGAAAATATATGTTTTCCATTAAATTTCCACAGAAATGATTGAAAACGTCCTGGGAATTATTTAAGCAATTTACAATATTGTTTAAAAAGGTACATCTGGGCACACTGAGTACAGTCTTTTGTCGTTCATTAGCAATGTATTTAATGAGGGTTTTTTTAAGTGATAGATAGTTAAGGTAACAGACAAGTGACAGATTGTTTGTCTTTAACGATTTCCCTATTTCAGGCCCATTACAAAGCAATTAGAAATCTGACAGCATTTTTCCTCTGCATTACTGATCATCTAAAGTGATGAGAAATGAGAGGTGATGAATATTAATTGTATATTTTCATATAATTATCATAAATTATTACCTTGTCTAGTGCGCTGCAGGTGGAGTAAAATCAATGGATGAAAATTCAGTCAAATATGATAATTTGAAAGATTTCATGACTTAGTTTTTGTCTTTAAAGTGCAGTGTCAATCAGTCTAAACCAGGCATGCATTAACTGAGGGAAATACAAAGATACTCTTACTTTTCCTTGCTTTGCTAGCACTGAGCAGCGTGGCTTTTACTCTTGTGCCCTGTGACAAATTATTTACCTCTCTTTTTTAGCCTGCCAAATTTACAGGACTGGACTGTGGAAGTTGGAAAGAGAAATCTTCACAGACTCAAGAGGGTTTGATTTACAGCCTTAGAAGAAGCCTAGATTGATGTGAAAGCAAGGTACACAGACATTGAATAGAAAAATCATGAACTTATGATTCTACAGTTATAAGTAAGTAAAAAACTGTATGAGATAAGGTGATGAAGGGTTTTACAGTGTAGCAATGTGATTGTATAGAATAAGTTAAGAATTTAGATGTTATAGAGGTATATGTGTGTATGTCTAGTGGCAGCACATTGGACAAAAGTATCCACATTGCAGTAGAAATAAGTAAAGGTGATAGGTCAGAAAAGCAAAATAAACTCCATGACATCAGCCTATTGGGTTAGAAAGTTCTATATTGCCTTGGAACAAAGAACCTGTGGCTATCTTGAGCTATGGCCAACTGCTTGCTGTCTCAAAATCTCACAGCCTCTGAGACTGATGTTTATTTTAGCAATAAATCATCTTTAGCCCAGTTTTAGTCCTGTCCCTTTAATTAATGTGATGACCTATTCCTCTCCAACTTTTTGCCGTAAGTATTTACACATTGTTTGAACTTTGTGATATGCAGCTCCTGTAATTTGCATCACTTGTTTTTATAATGCATCTCCTTAATTTACAGTTAGTGGAAAAATGATAAAAAACAGATCTCAGATTCTCCAAATCAGGTATCTAGGCAGTGTGGCCAGTGTTAGGGTTTTTCCTGAGAAAATTTGGTTGAGATGAGTTATTCAATATCACTTTAGTCTCCTAAGACTAAAAATGATATACCATTTATCTGGGATGGCAGACCTTACCCATGAGACAATTCCTTCTTATTTCTAATTTCCCTGCATGTTCTGGTTCAGAAAAGTGAGCAAATGGGATGAACCATAAAAAGAAATTCTTATGTTGTGAAGTTTATCAGAGTTCATGTATTTGAAGTCAAATAAAAACTGCAAGTGCAAGACTGTATTTTTATCTTGATTTTCAACACCTGACTTTGCAAATTGGATAATTTTAACAAATTTCATTTGAAAACTCACTTTATTATCATATTTTATCTTCCAGTGTTAGTAAGAAAGAATAGGGTTGGAGTGTTTTCTCATGGTGGAAAAGTTCACAACCATCTCCTGAATTAATGTAGTCTCTTCTATGAGCACAAATCCAGGGTTAAACATGTACTTAGCTTCCTATCTCTGGTAGTGACCAGTGGTAGAATAAAAGGGCAAGAAGAAACAGCACTAGTGTAGAGAAAACCTCCAGGTGTTAAATCCTCCAGGATGTGTATTTATCATATACAGAATAAATTTTGTACTGGCCTAACAATCTGGAGTTACCAGCACACTAGTGTTTGAAAATGAGGGTCTCATTCATTGGGGAACTACCATTACATGGCCACACTTTGTCAGAATGATCCCCATTTTCATCATAATGGGATTTCCTTTGGGATATTCTCATGCCTCATTCACATCCTGAGTGCTTGTTGATGGAAAAGGTAGCACATTTAGGCTGGTACCACCATGCCCTTCCTGCTGAGGCCTCATGATCATCTTAAGGAATCTCATTTATTCTGTCTGAAGTCAAGGTCCAATTCTTCAAGTTTAGGTTTTACACAGATAAAAACCAGATTGGTTTATTTCCCAGCTCTATGCCAGTACACGCTGTAGTAACTGCTTTCAGATTTTGTAATTTCAATCCTGGTTTTGTCATGTAGGCTCAGCAGAATTCATTAACCATGAATTCCCTCATGCTCTGTGGGGCTGTAAGAAACTCTGTGATACACCCTGTTCTCAACGTCCTTCTGCACCTCTGAAAGCAAAGAGTACCATTTTCCTTTCCTTTTTTCATGCCTCTCATAAAGCACAGAGCAGTTTTCATGTCCATCCACTCTCTCAGGATTGCATTGCAGCTGTGCCTGTACTGCACATGGGTTTTTCCAACAAAAGGACCCCTTTTCTTCTTCTGCCTCTTGTGCATCCCTTCACATCCTGCTCAGTCACGTGCTGCTAACCATGTGCATAGAGACACACGTGTCATATTTCTCCTTTTTTAAAATTCCTCTGATGAATAGACTGAATAAGACTCCTTTTTTGATCTTTATTCTGATGTGTTTAAACCAAATATTCAGGTGTTTGAATACCCTTATCAGAAATGGCCCTGTTTAATAGCACTTTTGTTACTTGCTAATGCAAGGTGCAATATTCACAAATGCAAGGGAGCAACAACTGTGGTGTGGAGAAAGCTTGCAAACATAACAGAATGTCAGCAGTAGACACACATGTCATATTTCCCCTTTTTTAAAATTCCTCTGATGAATAGACTGAATAGGACTCCTTTTTTGATCTTTATTCTGATGTGTTTAAACCAAATATTCAGGTGTTTGAATACCCTTATCAGAAATGGCTCTGTTTAATGGCACTTTTGTTACTTGCTAATGCAAGGTGCAATATACACAAATGCAAGGGAGCAACAACTGTGGTGTGGAGAAAGCTTGCAAACCTAACAGAATGTCAGCAGTTCACAGCTTGAGTTACAGCCAGCTTCTTGAGAAAGGAAATTGTAAAATGAGCTATGTAATTCTGATATTTAGATTATTCATTTTATTGTAATTGACGCTTTCCAAAATAATTGGATATGTTTCCACATGTTTGTTGAAGAAAAGTGCTGGGCTAATTGGCTTTTTTTGCTTATTTTCTTTAAAGATATATTTGATAATTTCTCATACTTTTGATTAACGTATTTCTATTATGTGAATTCTTTTAAAGACTAAAGTACTTTCTAAGTGTGACAGCAAGTAGTAAAGTCCTTTTAGTACTGTGGGAAAGAATATACCTGCTGTACCTCAAAACCATTTTATGAAATATTCCTATATTATATAATACAATATTATATTATTATAGTATATCATTATATTATTAAATAATACATAATATAATAATGAAATAATATACAATATATAATATAATATAATATTATTATATCATAAAATGTTAACTATTTTTCAGTCTTACCTCTAGGCAAACATTTGTCTCTTCAGTTTGAACTGAAAGGTATAGCTTGAAGTTACACCTGTGCTGATCCAAGGACCAGTTGCCACTGAAAGTGGCAAAATTCTTCTGCCATTCCTTCTTCACTTGCTTCATTCATGAGCTCTTGCTGCCTTTGCATCAGCACCACCTTTTGTGTGACCACATAGTCCATGGAGATAGAGGGGGCAAAAAATCTAATTCTGCTAAAAAATGGATAATTTTCTGGTGATTTAGCTCCACTAAAGGGATTTGTCATGTGCCAGTGTCAGCACAGAGAAGGTGGCTGGAGAACGTGTCCAGGCCAAGGGGAAGAGGTGGCAGAGGGGAACAAGCCTGCCCATTTGGATGTCACTTAGCCCTTAAACCTCATTACTTCTTCATCAAACTGGGTGCTGAGCTAGGCTGTGTAAAGTCCATAAAAGTAAGCACAGGATGAACAAAGCTGGTTTGAGCTGATGAATGTCACCAATGTATGTTTAAAGTTAAAGGAGGAATAATCAGTCATATCAAAGATATCAAGCCAGGCAAATGGAAATCAACGTAAATGAATAAAATTTACATTTCTTTCTGATTTTTGCAACTGATACTGATATTATCTAATATTGACATTATATTTCAGCAGTACAGCTGGCTTTTCTTTTGGCTCACAGAATGATTCTGCTCTGCTTTATTACCTTATTGTTACCTTAATGTTGATGTTTTCCATTGATATTTCAGGCAAGTTCAGGGCCAGTTGTGTTAGACACTCTGTTAATATCATTAACAAAATCCTGCCAGCAAAAAACCCAAGTCAGTCTAGTGACCAGTCTGTATCAATAAATTTTAGGTAAAATGTAATGTATGTCCAAAAGCCAGTGTCAGCCTATAAACATAGGTTTATGTAAATTCTCACCTGGACTGAGGCAATTTATCTGAAGGTCTATTGCAAACTTGTTTTCTCCTAAATTAAAAAAAAAAAAAAAAAAAAAAGAAAAAAGAACCCTTCCTATTAAAAGAAATAAAATACTTCCAGAGCTCCTGATTTCTTGGTGGTGTCTTGGTAAAAACAACTTGAAATACAGCAGCTGTGTTTCAATTTCAATATGGGTAGAGGAGAGGGAGGGCAGCAGGGAGAAGACAAGAAGAGAAGAGGTGGATTTACTGAAAATTTGTGTGACTTGATTTCAGGTGCTTCCGAGTTGATTGGATAGGTAATTGTACATATAATCAGATTAATTTCAATCCAAAACCACTGTAGTTTCTTTATTTATAGCTTCCAGGTTTCCTGTTCAGTTTCTAATTTTGCTACTCCAGAAAAGAGAAATATGCCAAGTATGGAGAGATCCGAAACAAAACTGTCTGAATCCCACCATGTTCTCAAAAGCTGTAGAGAAAACAATACAAGATTAGTTCATTTTTTTTAAATCAATATTTGATCATCAATCTTAACAACTAACAAAAAGCTTGTGCTTTCATTTTATGGCAAACAACAGAAGTCTAATAAGTGCTCAGGAAAAATGCCATATGGCATGTGCATCATCACAAAAAAGAGACGAGCTCTAAACTTTGTAAATGTCTTTGTGCCACATGGATGCACAGCCTACATTAGCAAAAAAAAGTATGAGGAAAGTCATGGGAACTTTTCACTCATGTCATTTGTCAGAGATGCTCAGTTTGCTGCCGTGACATAAATTGTAAAAATACAATTGAGTAAATATTTTGTTAGTGTCAGTCTCAGAATAAGTATGGAGAGATATAGAGCATTTAATATAATCTTATACTTTATTATCTATAGAATTTTAATATAATTTTATTATATTTTATAATTCTATACTTTTAATACTTATTTATAATTTTATTTTGATGCACCTTCAGTTTCATTCAAGGAAAGGGAAAAATAACTCAAAACCCTGCAGATATACTGATTTTCAACTTCCATCTTTATTTAAAATCTGAAAAGTGCAAATCCTTCATTCCAGATCCATCTGCAGCTGGCTTAGTGGTCCTGGAATCTAAAACAATTTTGTCTTCTCACGTTTCTTCATCTCTAGGTACCAGTTCTTCCTTTTTGGTCAAACAGCAAACTGGGCAGGAGCAGGGATGGGGCTGTGCCAGGGCAGATCCTGCAGGAGCAGGGATGGGGCTGTGCCAGAGCAGATCCTGCAGGAGCAGGGATGGGGCTGTGCCAGGGCAGATCCTGGGTGCAGGAACAGGGATGGGGCTGTGCCAGGGCAGATCCTGCAGGAGCAGGGATGGGGCTGTGCCAGGACAGATCCTGGGTGCAGGAACAGGGATGGGGCTGTGCCAGGGCAGATCCTGGGTGCAGGAACAGGGATGGGGCTGTGCCAGGACAGATCCTTTAGGAGCAGGGATGGGGCTGTGCCAGGACAGATCCTGCAGGAGCAGGGATGGGGCTGTGCCAGGGCAGATCCTTTAGGAGCAGGGATGGGGCTGTGCCAGGACAGATCCTGCAGGAGCAGGGATGGGGCTGTGCCAGGGCAGATCCTGGGTGCAGGAGCAGGGATGGGGCTGTGCCAGGACAGATCCTGCAGGAGCAGGGATGGGGCTGTGCCAGGACAGATCCTGCAGGAGCAGGGATGGGGCTGTGCCAGGGCAGATCCTGCAGGAGCAGGGATGGGGCTGTGCTAGAGCAGATCCTGCAGGAGCAGGGATGGGGCTGTGCCAGGGCAGATCCTGCAGGAGCAGGGATGGGGCTGTGCCAGGGCAGATCCTGCAGGAGCAGGGATGGGGCTGTGCTAGAGCAGATCCTGCAGGAGCAGGGATGGGGCTGTGCCAGGGCAGATCCTGCAGGAGCAGGGATGGGGCTGTGCCAGGGCAGATCCTGCAGGAGCAGGGATGGGGCTGTGCCAGGACAGATCCTGCAGGAGCAGGGATGGGGCTGTGCCAGGGCAGATCCTGGGTGCAGGAGCAGGGATGGGGCTGTGCCAGAGCAGATCCTGGGTGCAGGAGCAGGGATGGGGCTGTGCCAGGACAGATCCTGCAGGAGCAGGGATGGGGCTGTGCCAGGGCAGATCCTGGGTGCAGGAGCAGGGATGGGGCTGTGCCAGAGCAGATCCTGGGTGCAGGAGCAGGGATGGGGCTGTGCCAGAGCAGATCCTGGGTGCAGGAGCAGGGATGGGGCTGTGCCAGGGCAGATCCTGCAGGAGCAGGGATGGGGCTGTGCCAGGGCAGATCCTGGGTGCAGGAGCAGGGATGGGGCTGTGCCAGGGCAGATCCTGCAGGAGCAGGGATGGGGCTGTGCCAGGGCAGATCCTGCAGGAGCAGGGATGGGGCTGTGCCAGGACAGATCCTGCAGGAGCAGGGATGGGGCTGTGCCAGGGCAGATCCTGGGTGCAGGAGCAAGGATGGGGCTGTGCCAGGGCAGATCCTGCAGGGGCAGGGATGGGGCTGTGCCAGGACAGATCCTGCAGGAGCAGGGATGGGGAATCTCATGCAGAGTAGAGCTGGCCCCAAGCCCAGCCGCCGAGTCCCGGATCGGGATGAGCCAGAGCCCTTCCATCCACCCCAAATCCCTGGGGCTGTTGTTTCCCTGCCTCACAGAGGAGTGTGGGAGCAGATGGCAGCCTTGCACTTCAACTGTGCAAGTGTTAGTGGTACTTCAATCTTTTACAGCTTGGTTTTAGCCTTGTTACCTCCCCAGCCAGTGAAACTGTGCTCTGATACCTCAATTGTTGGTTTCTTCAGGAGAAGTTTTTTGGTCAAGGATGGATATGTTCTCTCTTTTTTTTTTTTTTTCCCCTAATGGTGTGGCAGTGCTTTGTTCCTCAGGCAAAGAGGAATTTTTGCCTGTTCCAGGCACTGAAAGAAGTTCCATTCCTCTGGAGCTTGTGGGGACACAGAAGAGGTTCATTGGGTGCTGTGTAGTTTCTTGGTTAATTAAGAAGAGACAGCAAATAATCTCAGATTATTTAGATAACCAAGAGCTGTTCAAACATTTTTCTTCTGCACTAAGTACCACTTGTCTCCCTGAGCAGTCTGGTCTTTTTTTCTTTTTCTTTTTCTTTTTCTTTTTCTTTTTCTTTTTCTTTTTCTTTTTCTTTTTCTTTTTCTTTTTCTTTTTCTTTTTCTTTTTCTTTTTCTTTTTCTTTTTCTTTTTTTTTCTTTTCCGTGCTGGAGCAAAACTTTCGTAGCCAGAGATGTGTGGGATGGCAGGGCTTCAGTGGAGAATTGACAGAGAAAGGAGGAACAGTTTCTTTCTATTCATCAACTCAGGGATGCAGGAGAAAATTTTCATTCAAGCCTTTGGCAAAATTCCCAAGAAATGTAGTGGGACATGAGTTTCACAGACAGCCTGTACTTATTAGGTTATTACTCAGCGTGCACTCATTTAGGATGGATTGGAGTTTCATGATAGCCTGTAATTGGAAGAGTATTAGGGGGAAAGTGGAAGATCTGGTGATTTTATTTTTAAATAAAAGAAAAATAATCATCTCTTCTTTCCTGCTGCTGTACGAGTTGAGATCAGTTTAGTTTGTTGAAGAAGGTCCTTCTCAAAGTGATGCAGATTATGTGTAAAGCTGTCCTTTGTTGGGTGAGTTATTTTGAGGGCAGATTGCCAAACATTAAATTTGATGAATGATTAGCTTTTGGGGTTTAATCATGTCAATAGTGTATTTTCTAGGTTTCTTGTATAATAAAATGAAATTTAGAATTTTCACAAGTCTTATGATGATGTTAATGCAGGCCTGTAGCAGAAAATGTTCCAGGGATATAATATATGAAACATCCTGTGCTCATCTATCAGTATGAAGATATTATAACCATTAATATTATAACCATTATTATTAATAATGATAACCATTAATATGCTTATCTGGAACACACATGCACATAGTGCAACACTATTGTAAATGCAAATGCAGTTGATGGCTGGAGAAAAATAAAAATTATGGATAAATATAAGATTTGCTTAATCCCTCCATCATAGTTAAGACCTGATATTGCCATTATTTTAATTTTTATTACCTTTGAAGATAAACAAAATGCCTTTGCTGTTCAGACAGTGCTTGCAAGAATAATAAAAAAGGTAGATTGAAATAGGAGAACATTGAAATAAATCACTGTATCTTTTGAACAAGTACTGGAATAAAGCAAAGAATACATGCTTGTCAAATATGCAGTATAGATAAATAATTTAGGTGAAAATGGATGACTAGAAATAACAAAGTGACAACCAAATAATAAAGGGCCAAAGGGTGGTTTTTACATCTGATGTAACTTCATTGTATATCATAAGTAATTGTGATATAAAAATACAATTGATATAATATCTCAATATTATAGAAACAATATTATAGGCAAAATTAATATATTAATATTTAATAACTAGGCTATTATAATAACAATTAGCAATGGTATTATAGATGATATTATATAATTAATATTTTAAGATTATTTTAAAGATACAATTTCTATAATCCATAAAAAGTTTCATGGCTTTTGTATGAGAAAAAGAGACAATTTGACAGGCAACAGTGGTAGTAAGTGACAGCAAGCACAAATCCTTGGCAACTGTCATTATCCTGCTGTTGGATTCACATCCCAAACTGTGGGATAACTTTGACCTTTATTGCTGTTACTGAGCCACCGTCTGTTAAATTAACTGTATTTTTAACTCAGCAAAGGACAATGTTAGTCAGGTGCAGATTTATGCCTTAGAAAATTGTATGGACTTTTATTCATCTTGGGTATACTGTTGCTCTCTGTTTAAAAAGAAATATGGAGACCTGCTTTAGTTAAACAATGATGAATAATGAGAAAATTGCACAAGAGGAGCGGAATAGAAATTCTGAATTTCAGAATGTAGAACTAACTGAAAGTAGAAGTTCCTTTTGTAATAATTACAAAAATACCTCAGTGTTTTGGCCATGAATAAACCAAAGTTTAATTGCTTTTACTGTTCTGATACTTAGGAGTTACTTGAATAAGAAAGGATAGGGAGGGCTTTAATAAGAAAGGACAGGGAGGACTTGATCTCATCCAATTTCTTTCTTGCTTCATCTTGATCTTTAATACTTCTCTTGGCACAGTTGCACTTGTGCTGATTTGGATCTTCCAAAGACTGGCTAAAATTGGATTGCTTGATCTTCATATGGGTGAATATTACATCTAGACTTTTGGCCTATGGTGTAAAGTCATTTTGTGTCATTAATAGTAGCCCCAAATTGAAAGTTGGAGGCTTTTACTCTCATTATTTTTCATGTTTTTATGCAAATAAAGCCTTTATTTCAAGATTATGAGATAATTCAAAGTTCATTTTGTATGAGGAAGGCTTAGTGCAGCATAGCTGAAATACCTGCTGTACTTCACCATAATCCTGTCCTACAGCACTTTGTGCATTGCCCTTCTGATCCCAGCTTGTGCAAAGATTAATTGAGCTGAAATCTGAAATAATGCTTGCAGAAATAAGAATCAGGATGAAAGTATTAACACAGTTTCATAAGGCATTTTGCAGCTTTAATTACGATGTTGTAGGCTTTTCTGAACTCTGTACAGTCAATTAATACTAATTTACAGTAGTTGAACAACCAGAGCAAAAAGATAACATTTTAACTACATTTATCATATTTTTACTCTGTGAAATGTTGCCCTCCCTTTGTGAAAAAAAAAAAACTTAAAATGCTGAAGGGAAGCAAAGCTCTAAACAACTTCTATCTGCCCACAACATTCGCCTGCAATCAGCAATGGTATCAAGAAGGTCAAGACTTCAACATTGTTCTCCACATCAAAGAAAATCTGTTCAGGGCTGTGATGGAGCATCAGATCTACACACAGCCTCAAATCAAGCAGTACAGACAATTTCTCTCTTATATCTCTTACATGTGAGAGAAACAGAGCTGAAAGTGTTCCCACAGGTCAGCCAAGGTAATCAAAGCTCTCCTGTTGCTTTTAATCAAGGCTGCTGCAGTTCAGTCACCTTGTAATGATGATTCAGTTGATAATTCTAATTTTTATTAAGATTTCTTGACCTAGAAATTTGTCAGAGTATAGCAGCTTTTAAAACCTTATTGATTCCAATCAAACCTTCCTGGAAGACAAAATTACAGCGAATCAGGCATGCCAGCCCACTTTACAAATTTTTAAGACTCAACAATAGATGGGTAATAGCCAACAAGTTGACCCCTCTGTAAAGAGGAATGTGATTCTCCATAATTAACCCAAAATGAATTGATTCTGTCTGTGGGGGAAATCCAAGAGAGCAATTGGATTTTGCAATGTACCATAAAGGTGATGAAAGAAAAGACAAAATTGTGCTAGAACGTGCTTAATTTAGATGTCCTCATCAAAAGCTTTTTGTTGGTGGTGTCTTCTGTTTTGAGGGAGGAAACTGTGGTAAAATGAGACAAAGCTTGATGATTAGAGTTATTATGGAATCCCTTGATTTGTGACCTCAAATAGAATTCAAAGGGCTCTAATTTTTTTTATTTGGTAGCTATTTTCTGACTTTTCCCAAAGCCTTCAAGGGTTTGTGATTGCTGATTTTGTTTAATAAGACATGGATATTAATATAATGGTCCCCTGGTGTATGAAAGTCATTTTTAGTTACTTTTCAAAGGGCCACATTCTGGCTTTCTTATTATGTGATTTAGTTCTCAGCACTAAAGTAGCTACATTGATTTAATAGCATGACTTAACTTTGGAAATTCTAAAAAGAAGACAAAAAAATATCTGAGGTTCTTATGTGGTCACTTTGCCATTCAAGAAAAGTGGAAACTTGATCACGTATATGTTACTATGGTTTAAATGAAGTATCAGTTCAGTGCTAATTTAAATGAATGGGAAAATTTCCAAATTTTTTTAAGGGAGAGGAATTCACATCTTATGCCTCAAACAAGTTTTGAGCTGTGCATGGGAACCTCTTGTTGAAGACCAAGAGAGAGACCATGTGTCACAAATGTTCTTGCTGAAGTGTCACGTTTTGTTATAAATCTGCTTTCCTCTCCTTTTTTATTATTTTAAAATATAGTCATACTATTTCTGTGTTCTCTATACACGAATATATGTTTATATTCAATAAAATATTCACTATTTTATTGTTAATATTCAGAAGATGTGATATAAGCATTTTAAAGTAGTATTGTGATGTTTTTAAGCTGATTATTAGTTTATTTAATTTTATTCTGGCAGCTGTATTGAATATGTTTTGCTATCTGGGAAACAGAAACAATTAACAATAAGCCTCACTATGCAGTCACTGTACAGGCATAATTGCTGTCAGTTTGATTGAAATTTTGCCTGAGAAAAGACTGTCACCAGCTCTTACTTTTTAAACTAGAAGCAATAACCTACATATTATGCACTGAAAGCTCTCTTTAATTAGGAGCTTTCTAAGAATATAATTTTTTCCTATATTTATTTGAGCTGATAAATTTTGAAAAATAAATTAGGTGATCTATTTTCTTGTGGTGTTCTTAAGACATTTCATAAAAAGACTTCACAGCAACTAGTTTCCAGTATTTCAGAATTTCTGAATAAACACTGGGAAAAGTTAAGTGTATTTTATTTAGAAAAGTTCAACTTCTCTGTATTTTCTATATTTATGGTTTAATGTGCTGTGAAATACTTCTTACACTGTGAAGGATTTTAATGACTGTATGCTCAGATTTTCTTTTTATACAACTACTATAAAAGTTTCAAAAAAAAAGCTTTTAAAATACTTTAAAAAGTTTTCTTTAAAAAAATAAAATAATATTGGATTGTTTCTTTCATATCCTAAACTGGATTTTCTTTTTTTTTAACAGAATGAACTGTGCTCTCTGTTTCAAAAATCATGTCATATCCACAGGGCATTTGAAGTATCCAAAGTCATTAAACAGCAGCCAAATATCATCAAAGTCACAGCTTAGAAAATTGGCACAAGAAAGATTTCTTTGCTAAAGTTTCTGTGTCCTTAATTAAGCCAGTAACCTCTAATACCAATTTTCTTGCATGCATAAAGTTTCTCTATAGCTTTTGCTTCAAACCCTGATGTAAATCCTTTTTTGCTTTAAATTAAGCTTATATGAAACTTTTCACCTTTTGTACATTATTTCTAAAATGCACAACTTGATAAAAATACTTATAAATGCTAAGTGGACTAAGCTACAGAATTAAGTACAGTATTATTTGACATTAAAAGGAAAGGGCACAATATTTTAAACCCAAGTTTCTAAGGTCATGTGTGTTTCTCATGCTATGTTTTCTAACAATAATCAATAAAATTGAGAATTACCTGTAGTGCAGTTCATACAATTGGTATGGTAATTATGTTTCAGTTTTTAAGAGGGGTGAAAAATATTTCTGAATCCTCTACAGCTGGGGTATGCATGAAAAGGTTTGCACTGTCATTTTAAGAACATGAAGTACCGCATGAGATCGCTGCTGCAAATTCGTGGCAGCGTTTTAAAATTTTATTTAAAAATTAATTTTATCAAATTAATTGAGAGCGGATTCTTCCATTTCCAGTCCCATTTGTCCCGATCCAATATTAGTGACAAAATAACTCTGTTTGCAGTCGGCATTCCATCCCCTTTGCATCCATTTAGCTGCTGGAGGAGTGCTCTGAGGAGCTCACTCTGAACATGGCTGCACAATGAGAGTTCTTGGCAGGCGGCACCGAGGCACCAGAACCAAGCACAGACCCCAAGATTCAACTGGAGAAACATTTCTGTGGCTGTTCAAAAAAAAAAAAAAACAACCAGAAGTTAAAACCCCAAACCCAGAACCCCCAGCAAATGTTTTAAGGGGTGCAATTAAAAATTGTTTTCATCCTGTCTTTTTTTGCATGGTTTAGCAAAACTAATGTTTACTCATTTACAGCTCAGTAAGAGGATAATGTGCTTAATGAAAGAAAAATCTACTGACAGCCACATTTATTGCCCTTCATTAGCATTGGTACTTAATTTAATATAGATCTGAATAGACATTAGGGAGCCTGCAGGAGGTTAAATGGTGAAAATGTAAAGAGATTATTGAATTTACTGTTTGGTTTCAGTGACATCAAACAGACATAATTAATTAGGTTTATTCCACTAGCAAAAATAATCCAGAATGTAAGACTGGATTCATTACTGCCATCATGTAACATTTTTTGGAAGTTTAATACAGCAATATGGAATATCTTCTTTCTTGCACTTTCTAAATTTTAGATTGTTTGGTGAGACCATTATTAAAATTTTTCTTTGCTCCTTCTCATTCTTTTACCAAAATGGTAAAATTTTCTTTGCTCCTTCTCATTCTTTTACCAAAATTTCAATTTTTAAGAGAGGTGAAAAATATTTCTGAATCCTCTACAGTTGAGGTATTCATGTCAATGTTTGCACTGTCATTTTTAGGATCATGAAGTACCTTGTGAGACTGCTGCTGCAAATTCGTGGCAGCATTTTAAAACTGCAGCTGAAGTAGGGTTTAGTATCAAACTGAAGATACCACTTGGGGATTTTATCAAACTATTGATTCAGCCAACATTTGTGATAAAGAACTTCTAATTAATGCAACCTTAAATATTGTAAAAAGCAAAATTATTATTAAGATGGTGTATATGTAGGTAGGAAGCTACAGTTGCAGTGTACAATTCCAATGAGAAATGTAAATAAGATCAATTGTTTAACATAACATGAAATGTTTGATTTTTTATAATCTGGATGTAGAAAATTGTTTGGTTAGAAAGATAGGGATTACAAACAAACAAGAGAAAATCAGTCACATAGTTTGAATATTTTGTATATATGTTGTATGTATTTTTAATACAGATTTCTTTGCATTTTGGGGCAGTTTTCTTTTCTTATGTACATTCTTTAGAAACCAGTCTTTGGTTTTATTTTTCTACATAGCTTTTCAATAGCATTTCTTATCTTGGGAAGTATTAGGGGACATATTTTAGTATTAAATCATTGACTCAAAATTTCAAAATATTCAAGTGATCTTTCATTAATTCTTTTAGAGACTGATAATTCTACAAATACCTTTTAAAGACAATGTTTATATCATACACATTACTGGCTATTACAAAAAAATCACTATTATATAGCTCTTTCTCTAAACAGAAACATCTAATAGTAATTATGATATGAGTCCAGTAATTAAAGGCTTGTTTACATATTCATGGAGGGATTTACAAAGGAAACTTATGTTAGTAAGCCTGTGCCTTACATAATCAATTTAATACGTTATAATCTCCTTTTTATAACAAAAATTATTCTGAGTACAGTTCAGGAGATGGAATCACCAGAAGGGCTGTAATTAATGGTCTGTATATCCAGGGAAAGGCACAGATCACTGTTTTTATTCTTGCAGAGTGTGTGATAGATCTGCTATTTGTGCTGTATGCATCATTTGCACAATCCTATTACTGCAGGATTTTTGTAGGATTTTGCTGTTTGTCACAAAGTCTTCACTGGTGCATGTATTCTAGTTTCTCCATACATATGACTTGAGTGTTTTGATAGATTTTCAAAGTCATTGAGTCTTTTTTTTTCCTTCTCTCATTTTCCTCTTGCAAGCCAAGTTCAAAACAAAAACTTCTGTGCTTTGTCTGCATATCTTTGGCTGTGTTTCATTGTGACATGCACTGCTGTTCTTTTAGCACCAAAATGTTGGCACACATTACTGAAAATTTCACACCATCTCTTGCTGGATCAGCAAGCTTAACCTACCAAAATCTGGTGTTGTTGAATGGTTTCTGACTGATAATCAATCTTTTTGCTGCTCGACAGTTGTTGCTGGGACACAGACTAGAGCAGGTGGCAGATGTGCCTTGTCTTTTGAGAAAAGAAAGAGAAGGTGAGCTTGGGCACAGAGTGACATATTGTGTGTCCATTAAAAGGGTAAGTATAACAGCAAAAAGTCACTGCTGTACGTGGAAAAGCCACCAATACCAGAAAAGAGGCCTTTTAACACCCCTGTTTGCAAGTTTAATAGAACTGGGAAATGACAGTTCATGGCGTAGGATTCCACATGCTCAAAAATCCACGTTAAAAACATTCACAAATTCTCTGTAAAACATTCCACAGTATCTTTTTTTATTAAAAAAAAATTATGTGTATAATGAATGGTAATGTACAGATTTTTAAAAAGCTGCAGTATATCAAAGATAGGTTTTAGAGGTGTATAGGGACAGGCAGTACCTATTTTGTATTTTCTTTCTCTAGCCCAAGGCTGGGCAGAGAGCACAGAGTGGTGTGGCTGGTCAGTATAAATCAGTATAACACACTGATTTCAGTGTCTTTATACATTTCAGTCCTCAACACATGGGTAATCAGGCCAAATGTCAGCAGCAAATATTTTTTACACAGGAATGGAAGATCAGTGATGAGTGTAAAGCCCTTGCATATATGGGCAAGTGATGCCATGGAAATCTGACTGACTTTTTACAGGTGTAGTTAAATATGAGTATTTGCAAGGTCAACACCTTTGTGGAAATTTGTATTTCAAGTAGAAATCACAAACTTTGTCAGAATGGTATCATTTTGCATATAATTTCATTGCTTCAAGTGTCATCAACACCTGGATGAAGTCTAACCCCTAGTGATGCTGATGTCTTGGTTTATTAGGATTTATTAATCTTCTCATCTTTCTAAAATACTAAAATTTAACTTGAGGGTTTGATTAAGGGAAGAAGGATTCAAACATAAGCTGACAAATTGCATGGTCTGAGATAAAAATTGAAAGCCACCGCTGCTCCTAATTTAATTCAGTATTTATAATAAATACATGTGACATATCAGTGACATGGTGCCATTCCAACAGGAGTTTAGCAAGCAAAAATGTGTCACATTTCAAGCATTTAAATCTCATTTTGGAGGGTACTATTGTGGAGCAGAACAGTGCCAAAGAGCTGATTTTGTGTGATGTGTAGTTCCTGCGTGTCATTTAGTGATGCTCAGTGGTTGTATTTAATTAACTATTGGAAATTTATTTGGAATTTTTAAATAAAACTAGTGGAAATTTATGGGAGCACACATACTTGAGTGTTTGTTCATAGACAAATATATTTAGCAGTTGCTGAATTTCAAAATATAGGGGGTATTTTCTTTATTATTTTATTACTTTGTGTCTCTCCTGCCAGCTTTTATTGTACCTCCACACCTCATTACCATTGAATTTCAGGTGTTTCCAGTGTACTGCTCATGCTTTCTTCATTATTTACCAATTTCTTCAACTGGTAAATATCTTATGTAAACTGGTAAATATCTTACCTTCAACTGGTGCTATCTTATTTCTATTGGATTTAATTTAGGAAACAGCCCTTTAGGAAACTTGCTGAGTAAAATAATCAATTAGCTATCACTCCTTCATAAAAAAATTGTGCCTAGCAGTCATGCTGTTGTGGGGAAAATGGAAAATTTTGAATACTTCGTGTTCCATTCAGCAATATTTCAGTTGCTGTGTTTGCCATTTACCAGGATCTTGCTTCAGAATGAGATTACATTTAAAACAGGGCATCTTTTCTGCAAGGAGTGTCAGTGAAAAGATGGATTCTAACCATTGACCAGTTTGGAAATGTTTAAATTCCAAGCAGCATTCTAAGTACTCTAGGGGCTTTTTCTCACCAGCACATAAAAATTAAAGTTGTCATATTTTTCAGAAAAAAAATGAATCTTCTCTTTGAACTTGAAATTAATACATTTTATTATATTTTTTCTGTAATGACTGTATTGTATGTTATTATTTCAGTGCATTTATACTGGGATTTTGCATTAAAAATACCCATAAAATATGCAGCAATGTGTAAATCATCATATATTATGAGCTTGTTCTTGTTTTAGGTTGGAGATCTCAAGACCTAAACCAGAGATTTGTTGTAAGATATGAACGTTTGCTCTTGCATCAAGAGATATTTTTTTTTGATATTTCATAACAAAATAGAATTGATGATTTCCACAATAGCTTGATCATATCCTGAAAGATAGAATAACACAACCCTGCTCTTTGAGAAGGATGCCAGCAGCACCTAAGGGCTTCTCTCAGAAAATTAATTTTACTGTTTTATTGTGGAAAATTTGGATTCAAATTATTATTACAGATTCTTACAGCCTTTTTCTATTGTGAGGACCTTTTTTGAAATCTTTTGAATTTTTGGAAGATGCCAATTTATGAGCTATTTCAATACTGATGTCTCCCTTCTAGCTGCTCAGTGGCAATGAGATATTTAGGATTTGGGTTTTTTTTATACAGGAATCTAGTGGCAATAGATATGCTGCTCTAACATGCCCTGTCTTTACTTCTTTAGATTTTTCCCTTGGCAAACTCTGCTACCTCCTTCAGCATAAGAATCAAAGGCACATGTGTCAGTGAATCACAGAATTGCAGAATCACAGAATTACCAAATCACAGAATCACACCAAATCACACTGTCACAGTGTGTGATCACACAATCACACACAATCACAGAGAATCATAGAGAATCACAGAATCACAAAATCACAGAATCACACAGAATCACACAATCACAGAATCACACAGAATCACAGAATCACACCAAATCACAGTCACAGTGTGTGATCACACAATCACAGAGAATCATAGAGAATCACACAGAATCACACAATCAATCACACAATCACAGAATCACATCAAATCACACAGTCACAGTGTGTGATCACACAATCACAGAATCACACACAGTCACACAGAATCACCAAATCACAGACTGTGTGATCATACACAATCACACAGAATCACCAAATCACAGACTGTGTGATCACACACAATCACACAGAATCACCAAATCACAGACTGTGTGATCACACACAATCACACAGAATCACCAAATCACAGACTGTGTGATCACACACAATCACACAGAATCACCAAATCACAGACTGTGTGATCACACACAATCACACAGAATCACCAAATCACAGACTGTGTGATCACACACAATCACACAGAATCACCAAATCACAGACTGTGTGATCACACACAATCACACAGAATCACCAAATCACAGACTGTGTGATCACACAGTCACACAGAATCACCAAATCACAGACTGTGTGATCACACAGTCACACAGAATCACCAAATCACAGAATCACCAAATCACAGACTGTGTGATCACACACAATCACACAGAATCACCAAATCACAGACTGTGTGATCACACACAATCACACAGAATCACCAAATCACAGACTGTGTGATCACACAGTCACACAGAATCACCAAATCACAGACTGTGTGATCACACAGTCACACAGAATCACCAAATCACACTCAGAATATGCTGAGTTGGAAGGCACCCATCAGGATGGTGGAGTCCAGCTCCTGGCCCTGCACAGGACACCCAAGAGTCCCACCCTGTGCCTGGGAGCATTGTCAAACTCTTGAACTCTGGCAGGCTCAGCAGTGCTCCCTCAAGACCTTCCACAGCAGATTTTGATACATTTTTCTTCCAGATTATATGTATGAGGCCTTGATGGCACAATGACCACAAAAAAAAAAAAAAAAAAAGTGTATTTTCAGATTTTAGCTTTCCTTCCTGGTCTTTGGCTTTACTTTCTTGTCCATTAACGTGGGCAGTTTGTTAATGAAATAGGAGAGACCGTTGTGATGTGCTTTAGCTCAATGCTGTTAATGGGGTAAGGACATTTTCCACCATGATGGTTTGATTTCTGGGAGCAAGAGTTAGCCTTAAAGAAGGAAACATGAAAACTTAACTAGATGTAAATTGATAGTCAAAAGTGATAATGAATTTGCACACACAAGCACATAAGGCAAGTTGGTCAGGGTAATAAACATCACCAGATGAAATATTTTTTCAATAATACCTTAGGAACTTTTTTTGATTGAAAAGCCATAATTTAAAAATTACATGAGTGTAAGATTAATTGTACAAATGGAATTGTTCAGATAACCAGCCAACACCCATTCCAATGTGCTGCTAAACAGAAATGACTAAACCCTTTATATGGAGCTTCCACTTTTTCAACTGATTGTATAAAATGATAGTATCTACTACGTTCCATATATATACATCTATAGATAAACAAATGCCTTATTTCTTACCCTTTTACCCTCTTAAAAAGCACTGGTTTATATTGTACTTTGGTTTAGAGTACTTGGTTTTGAGGGAATGCAGACTCTGATGCCCTTCCCATAATCCACCTGAATTTAAAGGGAGAGAACTTAAATTCCTTCACAAATTTCTGCACTAGGCTCAGGATGTAAGATATCTGCATTTGACAGGGTGTCTTTTCATGGTGACCTTTTCATGATATCCACATCTGTAGGAATATAGTCATGATAAAGAGGTCTGTAATAAAATTCTGTATTCATAATAAAAAGAAGAATAATGCTATTTTCTAGACTGGAAATATACTTTCCAAATATGGCTTAAAATTGTGTGTTGAATAAAAGAACATGGAAACAATAAGGCACAGCCAAACCAATTTAAATTGAATGTTAAAAGTACAGCTCTGTTTACCTAGGGCTTGGACTTGTGCTAACACCTCCCCAACAGTACCCCAGAGGACAAATTTTTGATACAACCTTATGAATACAAATAACCAGTAGTTATAGGAATGTTTTTTCCTACCTTTCACATGGGAACAGATGAAGATCTTGGCCTGTAGAGCCTTTGTCTAATCCCTTTGTTTGCACTCAGCCAGAGTGTTTAAATGAAATTTTATTCAAGAAATGTAAAACACTGAGACCTGTATCCCCACTAATCTGGAGATTGCAGTAAGAATCTGTTTAAAATAATAATTATTTTAATAATTAATAACCAATCATTTAATAATATTAAAAATAAAATAATGATTACATCTCTGCTGCCTGATATAAAAACACCCTCCACCCAAAATGATTACCAGCCATGCCAAATGGAGAAATTCATTCAAATCCTGAACAAGACAAAGAGTCTTCCACCCATTATCAGTCTAGATCCAGTGCTCATAAATTCAAGGGAAAAATGGAGAGGAATGGTGCAGACAAATGGAGAGAAGGGGTAACTGAGAGGTATTCTGCCCCTTCTCTCTGCCAAATGAAAGGAAATTGCTTGCATTGTAAACCATCAACCCATCAACTGAGCTTGGGGCTGGCAGCCAAAAAAGCCTGGCAGTTTTAACATTTCACCCAGTCTCTAACTTTCTATCATTCTGCATTTTTCCTGCAGTGTCTTCAGGGCTTGTCTTGTTTATTCTCTTTGGCATTTACACCTGTTTAATCCCCAGATAATTTTATGTTTACTTGAGTGCAAATAAGGTAAGGATTCATATGAAATTACATGAACAAATATGAATTACTTCTTTTTAACTCTTCCAATACTAAATATTTTATTTCTTCAAACGGTTTTCTTTGCTTCTGGAGTGCTAATAGCTTTTAGTATTGATTCCCTCTTCAGTTAGCGATATTAGCAGTTTTAATTGCTAGTCATTTGCATCTTTTCAATTATTTCCCAAAGTAACTTCATTTTTTGGGAAGGAATTATAGCATGGTTTTTGTAAATTCTACACTTCAGACTCCTATCACACAAAAAATAATGAAAAACACTGATCATTCATCGATGAACCTATACTTTTATTTGTGTTTTGTGAACAGAATACAGAAGTACTTTCACAATCTGGGGACCTTCTTTATTTTGAGTGAACTCTACTGCCATGACCTATTTTCCTTAAGAGTTCATAGAAAAGGTCAGGGCGAGGGGATGAAGCTTGTTGATTGGCAGAGAAGATGGGATGTTTGTAATTTTAATCAAATTTAGTATTAAGGCATACTTCAAATAATATGTCAGCCTAGTGTTAGTGAGTTTAAAACCTAATGACAACTGCTGTCATTATTAGTTAAATATAGCCATTGTGCCCGTGGCAATAAATGATGACACTTCAGAACATGCAGAAACAAAAAGCTCTCAAGTATTTAAAGAAAAGGGAGTGACTGTAAACTTAGTTAAACACAGGAATGTGACCTGGGCATAATATGTTTCCTAAATAGAGAGGCATCTGGAATTTGAACAGAGAGCATAATTGAATGGAACATTTTCTGTTCTTCCCACTAGAGTTTAAATTTTGATGTTATTTTTAAATTTAATTTTATTTAAATTTTATCTTTGTTTAAATTTTATTTAAGGAAATGTGGGCCTTTCTTCCTATCTCATAAAAATATATCAGGGAATTTAATGTTTATTATAACACTTTTATTGTTACATAAGATATATTTCAGATTCATGTCTCTGTTACTGTTCTGTACCCTTTAAAATGTGTTGCTCAATTTTTCAAAATGCTAACAAGTGGGAACTGAGAAAAATTATGTCCTCTTGTTCATAGATGAAAATGTATTTTTCCAGGCAGTAAGTTTTGGACTCATGAAGTTTTGAAGTTTGCTCCTGGCAGTGTTTGGTATCTATTTCTGTGAAGGAAAGAGAAAGAAGTTAAAGCAAGATGTGTCTGAGTACATAGGCATAATATAATATATAGTATACAATATCAATGCATTTGTAATGCCTTTTGCTGTTCCCTTTAAACCTATTCATTTATTGCTTTTTGTTGTTGAAGAAAGTTTCTTACAAGTCCATAAATCTTGTTTAAGCAACAGCACCATAAAGGAATTGTGAAGGAAAGGGTAGAGGTGTCAGGAGAGTAAGGAAACCGAATTTTGAAATCAATTCACTGTAACAGGAAATGCAAACCTGGGCTCAGATCATGATCAGTGTAGTCCTCAGACAGGGACACAGGGAATGTCATATGAGCATTTTAGGGCTCTGAGAGTTTTTATTGTTATTCTACAAGGGCCATTCTTCATTCCTAACAGTGTTTGGGTAGGGACTGCTTCCATGTAGGTAATATATTCTCTTTACCCACACCTCTGAGTGTAATGTCAGTTTGCTGAGTTAATCTTTATTTTCTGTACCAAATTATTGACTGGTGTTGCTGATCTTTTTTTTTTTTTTTGTATAATTTCAACAACTAACATTGAGTATAATACCAAGAATATAATTTAATTTTTGAAAATTATGGTAAATTCTGGCACAAAAATCTATGAAAAATGTGTGTATAAAAATAATGTGTCTATAATAATATTTGTAGATTTGCAGTATCAAGCACTCAGTAGTTATCAAATTAAGGTAGATTAGAGTTGGTAGTAGCTTGTACAGCTGTCTGCTACGCAGTGGCAGATTCCTGAGAATCACAGGATGATTTGCCTTGGGAAGGACCTCTGCAGGTCACCTCATCAAGTGTCCTCAGATAGGGATAACTTCAGAGGCAAGTCTGAACATGAATCAAATCCACTTGTTGTGCTGAAGCAATGGTGGTAGGTCCTTGTAAGATGAACTAAGGACTTATATGCCAAATAGCTTCCCTGGGTTTTTTTTGTTTGTTTGTTTGTTTTTTTGTTTTGTTTTGTTTTGTTTTTTTTTTTTGTTTTTTGTTTTTGTTTTTTTTTTTGTTTTTTGTTTTTTTTTTTTTTTTGTTTTTGTTTTTGTTTATTTGTTTGGGTTTTTTTTGGTAGTTTTAGTTATAGGATACTCTCTCTCCCTAAAAACCCTGGCAATCTTTCCATTGTCCATTTTTGCTCTATTTCTGTTATTTATCCTTGTCACAAATGAGATTTGATGCCTCTGCTTAAACACCTTGTTTGGACATTATGTAAACCTGGGGTTATAAAATCCTTAAAATCCTTACCTAGTGCCAAACAAGTCCTTTATTGTCAATGGTCTGTAAAGTCAGATTCCCATGGCTTCTTTTCTTTTCTTTTCTTTTCTTTTTTCTTTTCTTTTCTTTTCTTTTCTTTTCTTTTCTTTTCTTTTCTTTTCTTTTCTTTTCTTTTCTTTTCTTTTCTTTTCTTTTCTTTTCTTTTCTTTTCTTTTCTTTTCTTTTTTCTTTTCTTTTCTTTTCTTTTCTTTTCTTTTCTTTTCTTTTCTTTTCTTTTCTTTTCTTTTCTTTTCTTCTTTTTTCTCTTCTCTTCTCTTCTCTTCTCTTCTCTTCTCTTCTCTTCTCTTCTCTTCTCTTCTCTTCTCTTCTCTTCTCTTCTCTTCTCTTCCTTTTTCCTTCCCTTTTCCTTTTCCTTTTCCTTTTCCTTTTCCTTTTCCTTTTCCTTTTCCTTTCCCTTTTCCTTTTCCTTTTCCTTTCTTTGTCTTTCCTTTCCTCTCTCTCTCTCTCTTTCTCTCTTCCCCTGATAATTTGTCATTGCTGTACAGACCAATAGCAACAGGGGAGAGATATCAGAGCACCCTGCAAACTGGAGACTGTGGGCACTGTCCTGGGAACTGTGAAAGATGGAGCTGACTCTGTCAGAATGAGAAGGTTCTAGAATCTGACCCTCCTCTACCCAGGAAATAGAAACACTTGGCCACTCTATAAATGAGACTTTACCATGACTCTTCAGGTAATTTTTAAATTTAAATGCTGATTTATTTTGTGACAAGTGCTATCACTGTTTGTCTCTGCATTCAGCGTATATCATTGAAGGAGTTTTGCTTTGGAGGCTCCTGGTTTGTGAGCCCCAAAAGACTGGCAGCTGCTGAATTATCAAACCAGACAGGATCATGATGCACAGAAGTGTCAATGCACAGACAATTTCAGGTGGCAGGAGTAATTTCTTTTTGAAAATAAGGGAAGACAAAGATACTCAGGTACCTGATTTTATGTCTGTGCCACTCTGAAGTGGCCGAAGTTTATTCATTACCATGAATAAACTTCTTCCACATATCAACCTCATGGACATCTTGTTCATTCAAGGCTGGGAACAAAAGTCATGCTTCACATTTTTGGCCGTGCAGATTCCTGGAGGATTTATTCCTGTTGTGCTTGAATCATGCTAGCAGGCTTATCCTATGGAATACAGACAAGCTTGACCTTCAGAACAATTCTCAGCCTTGAGGGATACTGTGAGCGTGACCTTAAAGGATGGACAAAATTTTTCTTTATCACATTCTTTGGTTTAGGCAGCTGTAATCTCCCTAAATTTGCCTTTAGGCATCTACTGGCTCTTATCATTCAATGCCACATGATCTCTTTCACCTTATGTCATCTTTCATTATAATCTGAATCAGCTGCCACTTCTTTTCCAAGTACCACACTGCTCAGGAGGAAACCAAGCCACCCTTGCTTAGTGTGGCACACCTAAACTGAGAGCATCCTTTTGCCCTTTGTGTGACAAACAAACCTGTAATGCTTGCTTACATGGCAAATAACACTTAATATTAACCCCAAAAACAAAATACATGAACACCCCACCAAACTAGATCATGGTACAGACTTAGACTTGATTTGGGAATGCAAATCAGAGCCCCCTCTTCCCAGGCTTAGGCACTTCCTGAAACTTGTCTGAAAACTTACAAATGGCAGTCAGTCCAGCTTTTTACTCACTGCTCTTGAGATTTTGAGATCTATTTTCCAATGGTAGTAGACATATTTTTCAACCATTAATTAAACTGGTCTTGCAACCCCCCGCCCCCCCCCCATTATTACAAGACCACTATTTTCTTATGGCCAGAAGTGGAATTCATGGACAAGTCAAAGGAAGGTGTGATTCAAGATGTGTTGTTGTTCATGTGAATTCTGAAATACATCATGAATGAAATACATCATGAATTCTGAAATACATCAGCCCCATTGCTGCAGTCTCATGTGACTTGAATTCTGCATTTGTGGCAGGACCAGGAGTCAGTCAAGCCATCCTAGAAGCTGAGTGGACAGGGTGTCTTATACAGTCAAACAAGTTTATCTTTCCACACAAACAAGGGTTATTAACAGAAACAATGGCCAAAAGAAAAATGTCCTCAAAAACTTGTTGTTCATGAAGTAAAAGGAACTTCAATGTATGAATAAGTGGTTCTTATCCATGTTGTCATCCATATCCTTGTAGAGAGCAGATTATTTCAGACCCCTACAATTTTTCAGGAGTCACACTTCTAAAATTTATTTACTAAAACTTGCATGCTTTCTCAATGAATAATAAATCAATAATAACAAACTTTCCCCAATTCTTTAATAATAAGGACTGTTCCAAATACACAGAATTGTTAATGTCACTTCTGCATTTCCTGATCTAGCATTGTTCCATTTAGCTGTGGCTAACAATAGTGATTGGAATTATGCTGTGGCAGGTAAATGGATGGATCTTCACCTGTCTGTATCCTACCTGGCAGTTTTACCTGGACTGTGTGAGCTTGAGACTCCCCAGTGCAGCCAGTGTCAGCAAAGTCATTTGATGCTGGAATGGGTGGCAATGGAAATGTTTAGGATTTTAGCAGAAGCTTTTAACAAGTCCATGCCAAATGCACATGCCAAATTTCACAGCAACCATAGAATAACTTCCTGATAACTGCAGGAGCACGTTTGTGCTGTTTAAAAAGTGGAGATAAGGCAAAATTCCTAAATTCTACAAGGAACTGGAAGGGCTCTGGAGAAGAGAGCAGAAAAATGGAACTACATCTACGTTACCAAGTTGCAAACAACAGGAAAAGAGATGTGTGCAAGGAAGCACACATATTGTGAGTACAGAGGATCTTAATGCCCACACTATGCACGTTTTAAAAGACAATACCCTGAGCTCTCTCCAGTCTGTACTGTGGAATCATGGAGGGGCTTTGGATCACATCCATTGTTTAATTTCATCCAAATGATATCAGTTTGCATGCTTTGAAACTGCTCTCTGGTATGAATCAAAGTACATTAAGTGGAAGCTTTGGGTCCCTCACCTAAAAATTGCAGTCTTTGCTTGACCTGCTGTGGATACATCCCCACGGAACAAAACAAACCACAATTGTTCAAGTGCAAATTTAAATTCCCTTTCCTGTTGAGAGGTAAGTTTTGTTACAAAACCCTTACTGGATTAATAATTTATCAATTCATATTCTCAGTCCTGGTAAGTTAAATTCAGCTCTACTGAATTCAATAAAATTACCTAATTTACATTCACTAAGGATCTAATCCATGAACAGTCACTAAAGATTTAATTGGGAAACTAAACCATGGTGTAATGACAGGGTTGTTTCTTTTATTTTTTCAAATTGATTGCCAGTCCCAATGCTGATTAGAAGATTAATTTTTTTGTCTTAGAATTTTAAAGTGCTATGAAAGGCTCAGCCATTTTTACTTTTGTGGATTTAGAGACATTTAGTAACATAATCAACACATTCTTTATATTTTATAATAATGTAGCCTCATGATATAAAGACCTGTGAATTGAAACCAATTTTTCAAAAGAACTGTCATGCATCTAATGTAATCCAACTGTAATAACAGCAGTATGAGGCTTACATTTTCAAAATTATGTGTATAGACACATTCCATTAACATTAATGGCAGTTACAAGGCTAAGGATCAAATTTTTCCTGAATTAATCCTCTAACTCCCACTGATTTTAGTGATCTTAGGTTAAGGAATAATTTCTAAAGGCCTTCAGCCCCTAAGTTTCTAAATATATCCAACTCAGAGTGAATTGTTATCAGTCCAGTGATTGTATTTATTGGCACAGGTTTCATCTGTAGCTGGATACTGATTATATTTCTGCATGCACTGTGCAACAACCTCCTTTGAAGGTTTAATTGTAAGTGCATTTTGTGCAGTGGCAGTACACCATTTAGAGGTCATTTCCTAGGGTTTGGGGAAGGAAGAAAACTAAGAGCTGAAGTGAAATAAAAATGTCATTTATACAATGCAGTGTCAGACGTGGAACCCAAACAATGTACAAAAGGTTCAGACTTAATTTTGCTGAAGCAGAAGAAATGAGAGGCATTTCATTTTTGTAGGTGAGAAGTGAAATGTTCCTCTCTGCTCACTGATAGAGGCGTGCTAAGGTGAATTTTAATTATGACTAAATTGTGGTATTACTCTTTCATACCCTGAACATCTGTTCCCTTCAGGAGCGATGATTTATGCAGGCTATCACTGCAGACAGCTTGCTACAGCTTATGTCACGGTTAGGAGGAAGCTGGTGGTACTATTTCAGAAAATACCAGCATCTAAGTGGAGACAGGCCAGTGGGTATTTTTGAGGTAGTAGAGAAAGGGGAGCATGATGTGTTTTCAGTTTTGAAGCCAAATATTAATTTTTGTTTTTTTTTTTTCCCTTTCAGACCATCTGTCTTTGGTGAAGAAAGTATCTCGGACAGTGAGTGGTTCTTCATAGTGGTGTCAAGCAAAAGAAAAACCAAACCTGTCATTGTCACCTGCGTGTAGAAAATTACTGAGAGCACCTCTGTTAGAATTTTAGTGTTTGAGAACTGTACAGGGCATGGTATCTATGAGAACACTGCTTCATAAAATCAAATTGAAAAGGTAACCTTTGTTTATTAGCACCTTTGAATCAATGATCTTGAAAGTACATTCATTGTTACTGCACTTGCATTGCTTTTGTATAGTTATAGGTTATGATTTAAGAAAAGCAAGAAAAAAATCCCTTAAATTATAAAGCCTTGGAATTCAATAAAGCAGGGATTATGTGTATGTTCAGTTTATATGAGGGAAATTTCATTTCCCTGCTCCCTCTTTTCTGAAATCCCCTTGCTATTTAACCTGCCTTCCTTTGCCTATTCCTTCTCCTACTTCTCTGTGTGCTAATTAATAGCATGTAATCTGAGGATTTATAGCCAAGGAAGATAATTTCTAAGATAACCTGAGGTGAGAGTTATATGTGTTATATGTGTATGCAAATATAGTCAATTTTGATTCGGTTGGATATTATAAATATTCAGTAGTTAAAATGCTTGTCTTAAAAGACACGGCACTATAACCATATTCTGAAGTTCTATATACAAGAATCTTTTTTCCTATATAGAGCATTTTAACACTTTCTAAGCACTTCAGTAGGTTTTAGAAGAATTTACATGCTGTCTTTGTTTCCAGGTAAGTCTAGAAGGGCCTTTGTATTTGTCCCAAAACAAGTATGGCACATAATGCTTTATGCTACCTCATGTCTATTATTATTCTGTGATATGTTTGAAACAAGTTTTAAAAAATAAGTTTTAAGTGCTTTTCAAACCTAGAGTGGTTAACTACATGGAATCCTTTGCAACAATTTGCACTACAGATAAGGGATTTTGAATGCCTGGAATATTAGCATTCAGTCCCCCCTGAATTATGTAATCCAGGTTTGGGGTTTTTTTTTAAGATTGTAGGACAATACAATCATTGTAGATCCCTTCCAACTGAACTGTTCTATTTATTCACTATAGTTTTCACCCACTAAAATAATACCCAGGAGAACTATATAGCTACATCTGGCACAGTTAATGGAAAGTCATTTCTCTGTCAGTTTTCTGATGTTGCCTTTGATAGAGATCATCCCATATTTTGTAATATAAAATTGATTCTATTGCCATCAATGTTGGTGCTAATAGATGTCAAGATATCGCATTGAAATGTGAATAATAACTCTTCAGCAGGGAATGTTCTTACAACCTCTTGTCTAACAAGAACATTCAAAATTCCTTCAATATGATGAGGATAATCAAACACACAGACCAAACTTGTCTGTACACTGGAGCAAAAAAAGTTCAGCAGTAATTTCTGAACATACTAGTCAATCTTTTTTTTTTTTTTCCCTTTTTTTTCCACCGAGATGTCTTGACCTAGAACATTAATTATGAAAGTGATACCCGTGACTCCTCAGAGATGTGTGGGCTGCCTGTAAAGGGTGGCTGGGCAGGGAGCTGTGGGTGTCCAACAGTGACAGGCCAAAAGTGACTGAGACTGGAGTGTGTTCCAAATCAGGGCACTGTTGCTAAAAGAAGTCTCCACCACTTGTGCCCTGGCATTGCAGGACTTCTGCAGCTCCCTGGCCAGTGCAAGGATTCTGCTCCATCATTCAGTGATGATGATCTATGCCAAAAATAAACCAGCTGAAGTCATCCATTTTAATCTGGAATAGTTTCTGGAGTCTGACCTACTGCATGCAGCACAAGAAAAGAGGTTGCAAGGGAGAGGAAAGAAATAAATGAGTCTGCAAGACAAAAACTGCTGGGAGAATTCTGGCATGTGTGTTCTGCTATGTGAGAGGAAGAGCTGGGGGCAAAGGGACAGTTGTGTGTTATATGCACATCATGCTCTGCTGCTTTCAGCTGGGGTAGAGTTAATTTTCTGTGCAGTGCCTGGCGTGGGGCTGTGTTTGGATTTGTGCTGAACACAGGGCTGATCACACAGAGATGTTTTTGTTGTTGTTGCTGCACAGAGCCAAGGCCTTCTCTGCTTTGTGTGAACCCCACTGGTGAGGGAGCTGGGGGTGCCTGGGAGGGGACACAGCCAGGACAGGGGACCCCAGCTGACCACAGGGACATTCCAGACCGTGAGATGTCATGCTCAGTGTATAAAGTGAGGGGAAGAATGAGGAAAAGGGGGATATTTGTGGTGATGATGTTCATCTTCCCAAACCACCATTACCTGTGCTCTCCTGGAGCAGGCTGAACTCCTGCCTGCCCTTGCAGAGCAGTGAATTAATTCCATTTTTTCCTTTCCTTCTCTGTGTGTGGCTTTTGCTTTCCCTGTTGAGCTGTCCTTATCTCACCCCATGAATCTTCTGGTTTCAACCCTTTCCATTTTCTCTCCTGTTCCTCTGCCGGGGTTCCAGTGAGCAGCTGCCTGGGGCTGGGTTGTTGGCTGGGGTTAAACCACAATGAAAAGTCAGCATATTTAAAATAAACTGCAAATTGGTGTCACAGGCATTAATGCAAAAGTAAGCATAAAAAAGAATATTTTTTTTAAATCTTCAAAATGGCATTTCATCCAGTCAAGTGATTTAAAAAGAAAAATTATTTCTTGCTGGTAAATTAAAAACAAAGCCAAATTACCTTAAAAATCACAATACTGTATCAGACTGGACTTTCACATAGTCCAACATCCTGTCTTGAAGTAGATGTCTAATGAAAAGTGGGAGAATAAGGGCAGCATATGGTGCATATGTTGATAATTTCCTAGCACACTGCCCTAATCTGGAACAACACCAGTTATGATGCAGTCAAATCACCAATGTATCAGAGGTAGAGCATTTTCTTTCCCCTTAAATACAAATATTATTTGTTATTTGAGACTTTATTCCTTCCCTTGGCAGTGTCATCGACTTAGCATGATTTAAAAGAAACTGTTAAAACGTGGGGGTTTTCAATGTAAAATAGGCAAATGCTCAGCAGATTGTTGCTACTGTGTGAAAAGTGTGTTTGTTTCTCCGTGGTCAGTAAATATTTCTTTTCAGACTGAAGGATGTTTGATTGTCTGTGTTCTGAAACCCTGAAAAAAGGGATGACTTTCTCACTTCACTTCTAGATCTGTATCACTGAAGGAATTGGGAAAAAGACACACTGAACAATCACTCTCTCTGTTTCAGTTCTCAAAAAAGCAGATTTACCAGGCTGTACAACCACCACAGCCAACCCACAGCAATCAGTATACTGATCTATAGCAAAGAGTCAGATTCAGAATTAACTGAAGGAATTTTCATGCTGAAAATGCCTAGCCTTATACAATTAAAACTGAATGTTAAGTATGTTTACAAAATTTGAAAGAAGAGACAAGATATATATAGTTATATATGGACAAGATACATAGCTGGATATATAGACAAGATGTATTTTTTTTTCTAATTAGATTTATATTTGAAATTAAGTGTATGAAACTTTTTTTTTGTGTCTCACCAAAGTCCAGAAAATGTCTAAAATAATGTTTACTTTAAACTTGAGCCTGATTCTCCCAAATCTATTTTAGATTGTCATTGTCAGTTGGGCAACTTTATAGAAAAGTAAGAAACCTTTTGTTGTAAAGGATTGGAAACTGCAACTGTTGGAGGACCTTGACCCTATTGTAAGAAATTGTAATATATTTGCATGTTTTCCTATCTTCTATTCTCTCTTGCTAAGAAGGGGATTCTGAGTTAAATCTGGGTAAGAAACGTGGCATTTGGGCCTAAATATGGCAAATATGTGCAGAAATGGGCAAATGGGGGGAATATATGGAACTTTAGCTTGGGTGATGTTCAGCACCTTCAAGAGCTCCATGATTTTGTTAGAATGGGATTGAAGATGCTGTAACTACAGTTAAAATTGAAAAAAAAAAAAAAAAAGGAAAAAAAAGAACCCCAAAAGATGTATTGATGGTGTATTCTCTTTGTCTTCTTTTAAACTGGATCTCTTTGGACAGGCAGCATCTCTGCTAAGTTTGGTGTGCAGTGCCAGTTTTGGGATGTGCATTCTGCTGAGGCAGGAGATGGATTTTTCACAACTGAACATCTTTTATTGCAGCTGAATGTGGGCTTTTTCAAACGGGATGAATTCCTTTGAAAATTTACAAGACTTGTAGAATTTTTCTTCTCTGTGTTGTCCATGAGCACCTTGAAAAAGACAGCTCAGGATATTCCCCTGGAACAGGAATGATGGCTGAATAATGTCATTTGTATTTTCCTCTTGCCTCCTCTTTTCAACAGCTCCGTGAACAATGAATTTCTCCTGGTCAAAGTATTGCCATTTCTGTCAGCAAAAAGTAACTTGTACACTATCTTTCTTAGACTTTCTTTCAAAGAATGACAGGTAATTTCAGCAGCATCACTTCAGTGACAGTTTCTGCTTTAATCACACAACTTCTACAGTGATGATTCATCTCTTTCATAATTTTGCATTGGCTGAATAGTATTGCACAATATAAAACAGCTATTGTATATATGCTCAAGTATTATGATTTCTGTACAAGCTGCAGGGAGGTAAGCCAAATATTCAATAATCAATTATTTCGAAGTAAGTGTAGCAAGAAAATAGTATTTAAAAGAATGCTATCAAGAAATGCAAGTTTTAAATTGACTGAGCTATATGACTTTATGTTGTTCAAGCTGAAAACCTGGTTCAGCATAAAATCTCAGCAGCTGGGAGGATCCTCTCTAGAACACTGGCTGTACTAGGAAAAACCAGAACAATGTGGGCATGGACTGTAAACATAACTTAGAATTTTACTGTGGGCACAAGAAATGCCTTGTGGTGCTCCCTGGTGTGATGGCATACAATGGGCCAAAACATCATGATGTTATTCTAAAGTTTTCTAAAGGTGAGTTTCTATCTTTGCTGTCAAAGTTAAAAATAACTTTTTATTAAAACCTATTAGAATTCAGCTTTTAAACTAATGAGGATCATTAGGATGTTTAATTGGAATCAGAAGTTAAATTAATCAATTGTGACCTTTCTAGAGTTTAGCATGGTAATTTTATTCAAAGCAGGCATTCTCTAGTCAAAATATACTGCCAGAAAAAAAAAATAATAGGGAAAACCAAGCCCCCCTCTCTCTGCAGAGCCCAGTTTAATTCAATTGTAGGCCACACACTTCCCACTGCTAGGGAGCTTCTTGCTGAAGGCACAAAGTTCTAAGACATTGCTCCATTGTATTGGTTTTCTTCCATGATTATCCATGGTCAATGACTACACATAAACAACTTTCACAACACAGTCATCTTTTTGTGTGGCTAAACAATCAGATTTTATTTGATTAGATTTTTATGTCTCACTTATAAAGTCTTTGAAGAAGATCTTTGTGCTGTATGTGTGTATACAGCAACTGAGATTTAGATTCATTTTTCACAAGCATTAAAGTTTTTGTTTTTAAAAATTTTTAATTTTTTTTTAAATTTAAATTTAAAAAAAAATTAATTTTTTTTTTTTAGTTCATATTATTCCATTTGGTAAAAGACACAAAGCATTTTGCTAGACCTCCAACCACCTTCACAGCCTTGATGGCTTGGAATATGCAATTTCTTGCATTTCTAATAAATTTGCACATATAGAATACTGAACTTGAAAATGACTAGAGTAATTGCTGGATCAGACTTGAATGCAATTTCTTGCATTTCTAATAGAATTGCCTATGTAGAATACTGAACTTGAGAATGACTAGAGTCATTGCTGGATATCAAATGATCGACAGCTCTAAGTTCTGCATTTCTGCATTTTATCTAGAGTACAGATTGCTTTGCCAAGGCTTTTGTTCTCTTTCTAAATGTTTTCTTTCTAGGTGTTTAGGGCTTATTCTATGGCTTTTTTGATTTTCTTAAGGTTGTTAAAGAACTAGGTTTTAATTATTTGTGGTAACATCTTCCTTTTTTTAAAGTTTTCAGATGATTGCATGTAGGCACAGAGTTTGTGGTGATTGGGAGTGGGGCTGAGCCTCATCCCCAGTGGGTGCAGCTGTGCAGGACAGGTGAATACAATTGAAGGTAAGGAGCCATGGAGTGCCCAGGTGTGCTGAATAACCACACAGGGAGCAGAGGCACACAGGTGCAGTGCATCAGCAGGAGGGGATAAAAGGGTGGGCTGAAAAAACAAAAAGATCAGCCACTTGCAGCCTCCTGGAGTGCCCTGGTGCTGCTCTGTGTGGGTTGGAGCTTTCTGCAATTGTCTGGTGACACTCTGGGGGTCGTGGCTGTCCCAGCTGGGACAATTGCACCCTGAGGATGAATCTTGCTTCTCCAGTGAGATACTAACACAAGGTATGTGGAGAAAAAATTGGCAGTGTCATAAGTGGTAAAGCAGTGTTTGTAGGACAGGTATTCTGTTTACTACATTGAGGGCTTAGACTGAAAAGTGAATCCAGATTATTATTTTTTTTAGTAATCTATCCTAAGTGGTAAAGCAATGTTTGTAGGACAAGTATTCCATTTACTACATTACTACATTAGACTGAAAAGCCAATCCTGTTTTCTTAATAATTTGTGTGGGTTGGTGCCCTTAATTTGAACTGAAAATGGCAAATAGTCAGTAAATAAGCTTGTGATTAAGGCTATTGCTTTGTGTTGTTCTAGCATTTTAATATTTGTATGGTTTTAGTCAATTTTCAGTGGTTTCAGTGTCTTCTGTAGGTACTGCTTTAGTAGGAAAGCTTTTTCTTACCTTCCACCCTTATATATGGTCTATAAGCAAGGTATTATTCCAATTCTGTTTAAGAAGGCAAAAAATTATTTCTCTGAGCTTTTCTTAAGGATTACTTTTAGCAAATACCTATATCCTTTTACTCTGAACTTAATCAGGCATCGAAAAATATATCCCCATGGCTGTTTTTTCCCTTATTCATGAATATCTCTCTTTTTGACACCAAAGTTTTTTAGTACAAGACTTTAAATAAATAAATTCAAGATCTGTGGACTTTAGAGTTGTCTGTAAATAATCCTCCTATCATGGAAGAAATATATATGGAAGATGTAGCATTTGTAAATCAATAAAAGGAGTCTTAAATTCTTTAGGTTTTGCACCTCAAGAATGTCTTTGTAATCAGTCTGCTTTTTTTTGTCTTCTACTCCTAACGAGTTTCAGGGAAGCAAAGCAGATTTGAGTTCCATAATATTCCCTGGCCACATTTTAGGAGGAGAGATGGCTGCCTTAATGGTGAGCATTTTCTGGCTACTTCAAAGTTTACAGCTACTTTCAGATCAAAGATATTGAATGAATATGTTCTTGGTTATTAAAAGGAATTTCGGGAATGGTCATTAGTAAGAGCATTATATATATTCCCCCAAAGTGTCTGAAGAGAAGCTGTAAATAGTGTTGTTGTAAATAGAACCCACTGCTATATTCATTGCTTCTCCATGTGATGAAAAAGTTTCTCTTTTCAACGTCATTTTCAATTTATATATTATATACAGAATATTTCTATATTATAGTAATTGTCTGTTGTTAGGCTGCATTATTACAGATATGTTATAATAGAAAGATTGTACATTTTTTTCATTAAAATCTGATGCTTAAATGAAACTAAATCGTCCACACTCAGTCCTGCTCACCTGTAAAGTTCTCCATTGGAAAGCACAACAATCTATTGAATTTGACACACTGAATGTACCTACCTTATACTGCTTAGTGTAGTAGGCACATTCTGGTAAAAATAATAAAAAAAAAAAATTAAAAGCTTGAATTAATCTGGCAAGTATGTAGCTGCTGACACCATGGGTTGTAACCAGCAGGGCACTGAAACTGAACTAAGTTCCATTATAGTGCACCTTTCCTTGACTTAGTAAATTAAAATACCAAAAAATATCATGACATCAAGCTTTCTCCTGCCTGGCAGTACATTTATCTAGTTGAACAGAAAATACCACCTATGCTTTTTAGTAATTTTTTAGAATAGCATCTGGAGTTTGTTTTGAAAGCTGAAAACATCCCTTTGTAGGTAGTTATTTTTTTTTTTAAATTGTAGTTCACTAGGAGTAATTCTTTTGCCTGAATGAAATTCATATACATGAGGTCAGAGTCATGAAGATTATTTTTCTCCAGTAGCTTCTACTTAAGTTAAACATGTATTGAACTAGGCAATGTGTGTTGTTCTTGTAAGTCTTAAGGAACTTTTGCACATTAAGGTCCAAGAAAGAAATGCCAAGGCCTGCAGCTGGATAATCCAATCCACAGGTACAGGCTGGGGTGGCAGGGAGTCGAGGATATGCATTCTGATTTTTCCCACTAGAATTCCATCAGTGGATAAAAACTGATGTGTGGAAAAGTCTGCTTCAGCATAAGAGGAAAAAAAAAAAATACTGTGAGTTGCTCAAACACTGAAGAGTTTGTCTAGAGATGTTTGAGTCTCACACTTAGGGACATTCAAAATACACTGCAGAAAACCCTGGCCAATGTGCTCTTGCTTGACCCTTGTTGGAGCAGAGATTTGGGCTAGAAAAGCCTGTGGGAATCCCTCCCAAGCTGAGCCATTCTGTCAGCCTGTAAAGCCACCAGGTGAGCTGCAGTAAGGTGTCAGAATGACCTCTTTTCAAGAATTCTGAACATATTGGGGCTGAAAAAGTTGTCTTGGCCTCTCTGGCTGCTGCAATTGCATCTGTAAATGATTCAGCAACGAATGTTTTGAAAACAGAGATGAGCATCTGGAGGTTGGTCAGCATTTAAAAAAAGGAAATACTCAGGAAAATTATTTGTTTTTTTTCAAGACTTTATAGATTTGATAAACACCTTCCTTACACAGCTCCTTGTGTAAGCATGGGAAAGCTTCCCAATAATAAAATTATGAGCCAACAAAGTCATTTTAAGTCCAAATAGTTAAAAAAAGAGCCTGTTTTAATACTGAGATATAGGAACTTGACCTCAGCAAGGTGCTTGCATAAAGGCAGAAGGAGTAAAGAGAGAAAAAGATGGGATGTTTTCAAAATTAGTTTAAAGATGCAGCTTCTTCATTTGTGATGGCTTCCTCTGTTTTTCCAGCATTTCATGGGTTGAAGCCTCCCCAAAACTCTTAATGACAAAACTTGTGCATGGAGAGGATTGCTATTGGCTTGTGCTGTGCTAACATTCATTAAGATAAATACTAAACAAAGAGAGATGGAGAAGCCTGTGTGCCCCAGGTTGGATGAAATGAAACTGAGCTGCTGTATCTCTGTCTTAATGAAGTTATAATTAATACAAATATACACAGATGTGTACGTGCAGTGCACCCCTTTCCGCTGCACTTTTGTTTAATTCCCTTCCATTTATCTCTTTACTCCTAAACAAGGAGCAAAAGTAGCCTGTTGTTACTCCCTGTTTCTCTTTTGGTCTTAAACTTGTCCAGATTTCAGTTTTGTCTCTGAACTTCAGCACAAGAGCAGATGGAAAGCCTAGATGTAAGTTTCATGTGAGCAGAGGGATTCATTCATTCCAAGCTGAACATTCACATGGAATTAAATCACTTCCATAGCTTGTTTTAAAACAGGGAAACTCATTGCTGTGTTTCATTCTGAACTGGTGGAATTTTCCTAGAGGAGCTGAGGCAGCACAGTGAGTCTGGGAAGGTTTCTGTTGCCCAAACAGAGCAGTGTGAGCGTGGCAGCACGTTTGACATTCATTACCTTTCCTGTTCTGTGGAGACACTGCGTGTGATTACTCTCCTGCAGGCCATCACAAGTTGTCACTTCTGGTTGCTGTTGGCTTGGATTTGCTGTGGTCCCACACACTGCTGCTTGCAAAGTCACGAGCTGTGTTGTAATGTTTGCAAGTGTGTGTCATTCCTGCACGTGAAGGGATTGAGGACTGACAAGGCTGTGTAGCTCTCTTTTTCTGCCTGGAAAAAGAAGTTTCTACAAAATATGAGATTGTAATTCTTCCTACTGAGTAAAACTTTGCCAAGTTCTTGTAGCCTGACAATATTTAGGTAGCATCCTTAATTAGCAGGACACTCATTTCAGTCCAAGCCTATTTTAACTTTTACATAGCAAGTTACTTAAATCTATTAATTTTCTACTCTGACCTGTTATAAGCTGTTCTAGTTAAAAAAAAAAAAAAAAATGGGGTGGTAGAAGTGAAGAAAGAGGCATAAAGTGCATTGGAAAACTCCCAAATGTCCCCTGCAAATGGACCCTATTCAGAATCAGTAAGCGTGTGATGAGTGAAGTGGTTTTGAATATCGCCTTTAGATTCCATGCTGTTACAAGGCCAGCCCCGAACATGGCAACTCTTATTTCCACACACAGTACCTCTTCACTCTCAATTTAACCCAAAAATCTGATGAACCCATTACTCCATACTTGATTTCATGGAACAAGGAGTAGATATAGTTACAAATGATCAATCACAAGCCGTGAACCAAAGCAGCAAGGCATTAACAATTCACACCATTTCGGTCCACTTGCTCAAGCAGAAGATGTGCCAGCATATTTAATGCACAGCTACTTCGTTCAGTCCAGGAAAGACATGACTCATGCTCATTTTAGGAGCTGAGGAGACTTGGTAGGTTTTCATGCCTACTAACCACCCAGGGTAAGAGTTTGCACTTCTAACCAATTAACACAACCAGGTGTTCAGTAAAGGGCACAGCCATGGACAAGGCTTTAAATTCGATTTTTCTCAGTTAAAAAAAAAAAAAACAAACAGAAGGATGACCAGAGGAGTGGTTCCCACAAAAAAAGCCAAGTTGTGTTGTAGGAATTTGTAGTGTACAATCAACATCTCGTTCAGCAGAATTGTAACACTGCAGACCCCACAGGCATATGCCGTCAATTTAATGGGATCACTGGGAAAGCAAAGCAGCTGTGAAAGATTGCTTTAAGTACAGCAATCGTGTACTTGTCATTCTGCTCAATGGTGGAAAAATCCAAATTCGGATAGGCATCAGTATTTAAGAAAATGACTGCTAAAGCATCTCTCATAAGTACCTTGGGGACAATAGGATTTGACATGTAGCATATAAACAAAAGTACACAGCAGCTGTTAGATTAGTTTTTGTTTGAGTAAAAACACCCTGATGGAATTTAAGCAACAGAGGAAAATGTATGTGCTCCATCTTTCTGTTTCCCTATGCAAATTGCAGTTTTGGACAGTGTGTGCCAGTTGGACAAGGAACTGCTAAAAATTAGAAATTGCTATCTATTGCTAAAAATGAGAAATGTGAAGCACTGTGAGCACCAACTCAATCTTATGCCTTTAGTTGTATATATACATATATATATGCATACATATATCCATGTATGTATATTTTGTACAGGGTATATTGAAAGTACCAAAGTACCTTCAGGAAAAAAGCCTTGTCACTAGAAAGTATAAAAAGAATTTCAAATATTTTGGTCAAATTGAAAGATCTTTGTTTCCCTTAATGGAAATAAACGTTGATGATTAATTTCTTGTTGTTCTGATACTGTTATTGGCTAAAAAAAAAAAAAGAAAATTGCTATTTGGTACCTTGTTTGCTAAGAGAAATTGATGGAGAAAGGCACTCAGCATAATATAATAAATAATATCATAGAAAATTATGTCTGTGCTCCAGTAAGGTGATGGGTCTAAGTAAGAAGAAAGTTAACAAACTGAATTTTGGGTAATTTGCTTTTTAGCTTTTTGCAATCCACTGGTGATGATGGCAAATTACCAGAGGGTGATTTTCCCATTCCTTTACAAACATTTTGCTTACTTTTTGTGGATACCCTACTGGATTTCATCCTTTCTCTCACTCAATTTGAGAAACATTACACTCTTATAATTTTCAGCAAGTTAAAAGACAAGACAAAGTGAAAAAAATAAGTCCAGATTTTTTTTCTTCCATTTGCCACAGTGGCATCATGCTATCTTCTCCATCAATTTAAAATCCCTGGGTTTTGTTTTAGGGAAAATTTCACATCTCTTTTCTTCAGAGGAGTGTAAAATTACACTGTAAAACAATTATTTTCTTCGAGGAAATTCGATGTTTTTCATGTGATTTGAAGTAAAAAAAAATCAATAAGAGGGAGAATAAAAACAATAAAGGTGCATTTGCCCTGCTCAGCTTAGCTGAGGAGCAAAGTTCCTTGGGTACTCTCCTTTTATCCACTGCTGACTCTCCAGCAGATGAGACTGCTGCAATGGGAAAAATTATGCATTAAAAGAGGAAAAAAAAAGCTGTTTGGTTCTAATGCAGGATTTTAAATTCTGCATGGACGTTATAAAGGGATTTTGCCTCTAATGTAAAGAGTTTTCCATAACTTAAAACTACCTTGCTTTGCTCTCTAACCTCCTGAAGGACACATCATGATGAGTTGTTCCTGAAAGTCAGCCCCTCCAAGGGTTAAATTCACCTTCTTTTGCTGTTATTGACCTTCCTGGTCCTGCCTCATAGTTTGTAATGTTTGATCAGCTGTAATGGACTGTGCAACACTTCACAATAAATTTGCAAATCTTTTGCAAATTTTGCCTCTATGTTCTTTTCACCTTGCTTTGTAGATTTTTTTTTTTTTTTTTAACCACAGTACCAAAGCACTCCTGTGGAGTTGGGAGTTACTTTGTGGAGTCATTGCTGATAGTCTTTCAATTTTTAAAAGGTGATAGTTCAGACTAATACCCTCTTTATTTCAAGTAAATCACCAAAATGTATGGAAGTCTGGAAGTAACTAACTTCATTGGAAATTATTCTTGCATACATCGGTTCCAAATAAGAACAACACAGATGTTCCTAAACTAGGGAGAATTTTTGAACAACTGTGATTTTTTTTTCCTTTATTTCAAGGGGTTTTTGTCTTGAGTATACTTTGGAATCACCACACAAAATAAAGTTATGTAATATTTCAATGAAAATATACCCTTCTGAAGTGACTGCTCTGGTGCTCTTTTTTCCTTCAACTTCCCAGGCACACATTTTTGTACTTTAGTGAATGCTTAATAAGCTAACACCATTGATATTTTGATTATTAAAAAGGGGGTCAAAAGAATGGGGGGAAAAAAAGAAGCAAGCATACAAGCACTTTGAGACTATAATTCTGGGAGCAATAAGGTGGAGTGTGGAATGAAGTAAATACCATTATGGATAAAGTCAGCTGATGTTTATTGAAATTATTATTGCTTATAGAGAATTAATTGGGTCTGACACTCAGTGTTCCTGAGTAGTTTGGGTGCTAGGTGTGTCTGAAAGAGGTGACACTTTGAATCTTTAAATTCCAAGCTTTAATTTCCAAGTTTTAAATTCCAAGCTAGCCCAGCAGATCTTGGAACTCTCTGGTCCTGAAGGTCACCACCTTCAGAGGAAGCAGATCAACACCGCTGCATTATACTGATGTTAAAATATTAAAATTATTAAAATGTTAAAATTATTTGTGGTAAAGCTAAATTATTGTAAGCATTATAATTGGTGTTTTAAATGTAACATTCAATTCCAGTATACAAACATTTTTCCACACCTGTTTCAGTCTTAGGAAATCAGCACTACTTGTCTTGATCTTGATTTCTGTGAAGTTTATCCTATGGTAGCTAAGTTAAAAAGCACTGAATAAAAACCATATTCACTTCAGTTATTTGTAAACCTTCCAAAGACATCACTGGGATCAGATTTTCATCTTTTATTTTGTTTGAACTAAGACTATAACCACTCCTCATCACATACCACATAACATGAAACATAGATTTAATTGTGGTGCTGCTCACTGAAGTAAATTCACCCCTACCAGTGTGCCTGGTCAAATCTCATTCATTATCTCTCCTAATCTACTTAATTTAATGTCTGACTCCCATGATAAGAAGTGCACTATTAGAATAGTCTGGAAAACTATTAATTCACTTATTGTCAACTTGAGATAATTTTTGCTCATGTTCAATTGCGTGGCCATAGCCTGAGAAATCAGGTTTGAAAAGCAAATATTCAATGGTCTGTTGTGTGTGTTCTGGTTTGGGGTCTTTGCTTTGATGAAAGATTTTCAAAAAGTCTTGCAGTATTGCTCTTTAATACTAAATAAGATAGTCATTAGAGAAGGTCAATATGCATATGAACTTGTTCAGCCACTCCTCAGTTTTATTTTGTTAAGTTTGGTCTCCCTTTAGATAAGACAAGTGTACTATATGGAAGCTCTCAGGAATGTTTGTGAGAATACATACAATTACTGACTAGGTGATCAAATCTTATCATAAAATTGTGGAAGACCTGGACTTTAACATGATTTTTAAAAAAAGTAATGCCTTTCACAAAAAATAGACACAATTTTGTTTAACCATGTGCTTACCTAAAATACACTGACTTTAGCAGAGACAAAGTCTCTGTTTGCAGTCTGTTGCATGATTACCTGTTTCTTTATCCTTGAAGATAGATTTAATCATATGAGATGCTCCTTCTTTGTCTGTCCAAATGTCTCCAGTTATTAAAGAACTTGCATATGAAAGTTCCTTAACTGAAGCCTTGGTTCAGACTCTGCTCTCACAGCTGAGTGAACATCTATTGAGGCTCAATATTTGCCCTACCTAAATGGAGCACATCTCCTGTTGTAATAAAATATAGAAAGTGTAATTCACCTCCTCTGGTATTTTCTCTGACAAAATCTGCACTTTTTTATCAGCCTTTATGTACCTAGGAAATCCACCATTTATACTGACATAGCTAATGTGAATCTTTATGACCACAGATTGACTAGATGGGGGAATTGTGTATATATTTTTGTTTGCATTGTTCACAGGTGTGCTTTATACGAATTTATTTTATTTCATATTGCTCGTAAAAACAGATTTTTGGTGGCTCTTTCCCCTGAAATGTTGCTTAATGTTATTTTATTTTGTTGTGTAAGAAAGGCCTGCATATTTTACAGAGAAATGTGTGCAGAGCACATGAACCTTACTAATGCCTGAAGCCAAAATAATAATTCCTTATTTATCTCACAGATTGCCATTAGGTCCCTTTGAGAGAATCCTTTCAACCTCTGCAGTGATTTCAAATCTAAGAACAGCAAGGAAAAGATCTTGTTGAGAGCATTGCCATGAATCAATTGTATTTTACTTTTCATTTGATCTTTCTCCTTATTAACCAGCCACTCTGAGCAGTTTTATTTGCTACAAGTTGTTTTTTTAGGTGGTGGCAAAGAGGAGGTTACACTAAAACAGCTTCTGAGAGCGTTGATTCTATTTTATGACTTTTACAATATTGTGGGTGTATGTCAGCCCCTCAACAGCAAACAGTGCACAGAAACAACGCGGATCTTGCAATTTTATCAGGACAAAGCAAGTGGGTTTCAGCAAGGTTGGTTCCAACTCATCTGTGATAAATGAGAAGATAAGGCAATCAGTGCACACCACGACAGCTAGTTAGGCACACTTCAGAGCTACTCAGGTGTGCTCAGCCTTTCATGGGGGTGTCTCCACATAAATACGTCCTTCATGGTGGCCACTAGAAATGCAGGAGTTGCTTTTCCAAGACTTAACCCAGGTCAGATATAAATAATAGATATTAAGAGTTAGCTCTGGTGCCGAGGCTGTGTTAGAGGCTGTACATTTCAGTTGGGTCAAAAGAATGCGTTTTCTTTTGGTTGTTTGGTGGGGGGTCTTATTCCCTTTTTCTTCTTTTGTTTACATAGCTCCTCTGCTTTGACAGATGCCTGCAAAATGTCATCACAACTTTGTGTGGACCTGTTTGGGTCTTTGAGAGAGAAGGTTTCAGCCTCTCAGGAGCAGAGATTTACTTCCAAGGAGTTCTCTTGGCCCTGCACCAACGAGTAAAGTCTGCAAAGTGTTGCAAACAGGTGAGTTGTCCCACTCTTTAAAAGTCTGCTTGTCTGTTTTTATTTTCAAATGTACTGATTGTGTGAAACCAGCTGTGACACAAAAGTGTGGCACATGCTGGAGAAGCTGCAGTGCCTGTTAGGAGAAGGAAATGCTTGTCCTGGAATTGCAGAGCCCACGATAGAGGAGTTAATTGTGTCTCTCTGGTGGTGTGGGATGTCCTGTGTTGCTTTTTTTGCCGAGCTGGGATGTTTCTTGTGTGGAAATTCTCTAAAGCCATCACTGCTGCTCTGCACAGGCAGCTTTTAGCTGTCTCAAAAGTCTTGCCACAGAACTAACTTCAATAATGATTCAGCTGAAACATGTTATAAATAAATAAAACTAAGTACAACTGGCACAGCATAATGAAAAATTAAATAAATGTATCATATTTTAAAACATCATTATTTTAATTTCTTTATGTGTGCCATCAAACAAATGTACCAGACATGCATTTTCAATTTGAAAAAGCAGTGGCAAACAGATACTCACTATCCTGCTGGACAGTTTGGGAGCAATTTTTTTATTACACGAATTTTAGGAAGCATAAGTGAGAAAACACTGATCTTGCTGAGCACAGCAACATAACTTCATTTATGTGTTTAGGAATGTGCACATTTTTAAGGATGAGGTGAGTAATTAATGAAAATAGGAGACATAAAGGTTTTGAAGGCAAAAATGAAATGTAGCAGGCAGTGAGGGAGCTGAGATTTCAAAGTGCTGCTGGCACCAGAGTTGAGGATGAGCAGCCCCAGGCTGGGAGGAAGGAAGGGGGAGGAGAGGAGCAGGCAGAGTGTCACTCACTCTGTTTACACAGCACCTCCTGCTGCCACATCCACACAGAGAAATGGGAGCTGTGAGACGCTGCTCCTCTCCAGAGCTAACGGTGGTCAGCCAGAAGAAATCAAACAAAAAACCAAAAATGAGAGAGCGTGTGTAAGAGAAACAAGAAAAGGGAAAAAAAAAAAAAGCTTATTTCGGAATGTTTCTGAGGCAGTACAGCGATATATTAAAAGTGGGAAATAATCTTTACTTATTTTGTGATAATTCTACCCTTTTAAAGACAATGTTGCCTGTCACAAAAGCCACAGAACTGAAATCTACTACTTTCCAGTGCCTTAAAACATAATATTCCCTCAAATAAATACAAGTATATATAATGCACACAAGAATTTAGCAAGTTGAATGGCAATTAGTTGAACAAAACAGACAATAGAGTTTCTAAATGGAAATTCACATGAAAGCCATTTTTGACTACTTTTCACTTTTTTCTTTAAAGAATATATAAAGACATGCCAGTGAATTAGCTCATGCTAATCATTCCTCTGGTGCTTCTCTGTCAGTGTTCAGTAGGAAACTGTAAATGACAAGAAAAATAAAACTATTTTAGTAGATTTGAAATATCTCCTGAAGACAAATGATTCTTTATAATGAGAGCCTTGCATATAGATTTATGCTCATATAATCAGCTTGGACATTTATAACTTTTAGGAGTCCAGATTATGAGGATAAATGTCAGTACAGCTATGACAGTGTACAGAAAACTTACGATTAAAATATTTTAATAAACATTTCAAACTGAATGAAGTGCTGAAATGAAAATTTTACAGCACAAGGATGTTAAATGTTTTGTGCAGTTAACGTGCCAAAACCTTGTGTTGAGTTATATTACTTCAAAGATAAGATACAACATATAATTCAGTGTAAAGTGTCTCTCTGTTAATTTTTCCAGCCATTTTCTAACTGAAGCTGTGCTAGTACTGAGCATGAATGAAGTCATGAGGGTTGTTTCAGCTGTAGGTGTAACAATTCTTCTCACCGTGCTCTTACACCGTTTTATGTTGATGTTGTCTGAATGAAGTTTGTTCTGTAACGAGCCCGTTGTGCTGTGATGCAGGTCCAAGGTCAGAGGCACACTGATAACAAACCAGGACGTTGCAGGGAAATGCTCTCACTTTGTCCTGTTCTGCTGAGGCCTGGCAGGGCAGCGCTGTGCTGGCTGCACACAGAATTCACACCAAGATAACCTCCAGCCACTGCCTGACAGCATCACCTACATTTACTCCATTTCCATTTTCCTCTCTGTGCTCTTTGGACACCTGAATTATTTGTATTTGCTTTGTCTTTTCATGTAAATCAAAGGGGAAAGCAGATTTCAAAGAAGTTGTAGTCTTTGATTGGGTATTACTCTGCTAAGGCACTTTGTCTGTCTGCTGAAATCAAGTAGCACATACGACTAATAACATGCTAACACACATAATTCCATAATGCTTTAACAAATGTCCTTCTGTTCAATCCACCTTCAGTTAAAAATGCATTTAAAAAGCGTTGCCTTTATATCCCTGCTGCTCCTGGCCCCAGGGAAGGGCAGGGTGGGGAGCCCCTGCCCCTTGGCTGGAGCGTTTGCAGCCTTTCACAGGGGACAGGAAGTGTTCTTCCAAGAGTTCCCTGAAATTCATATAGCCTAAGGAAACCCAGGGAGTACCTGAGCTTTTGGAACTGGCTTTATTTTTTAATTTAAATCAACGAGAAAGTTAAAAAAAAAAAAAAATTGTATAAACTTTATACTGCAAAAGTCCTCTTTTACTTTCTAATTTCAACTGCATATGTAGATGATGAGCTAAAAGCTGTCCTAAAATCTCAGCAAATCTTGTGTTGGCATTTTAATGCCATGAATGGTGGGAGGAGGGTAAAATGCAGCTTTCTAATACCCAAAAAAAAAAAAAAAAAAAAAAAAAAAAAAAATTAAGAATTTAAACTCCAGTTCTGTTAGAATTTTTCTACTGTTAATATTTCAGAGGTCAGCCTTTTGCCTTGCTGTTTTAAACATGCTGTGTAGGCATCTGTTGGAATTTCTGCGATCCCCAAATATATCTGGGGGTTATAATCAGTAAATTTGGTATGTAAAATTGGTATATAAGTAATTATATGATTCTTTTATATCATAAAAGCTGTAAATTTTATATATTATATATAATTATATAATAAATATAGTAAGTTTTATATGTATTATATATAATTCTTTTATAGCATAAAAGCAGTGAATTTTATATAGATTGTATAACATTATATAAGTATTTTACATAATATAATTAGTTAAGTTTATATATGATATATAATTATTTTATATCATAAAAGCAGTTAATTTTATATATTATATAATTATATAGTTATTTTACGTAATATAATCAGTTAACTTTATAATGATTTTATATCATAAATAGTTTTTATATATTATAATTATATAATTATTTTTACATAATATAATCAGTCAGTTATATATATTATATATAATGATTTTATATCATAAAACCAGCTAATTTGATATTTATTATATTTAATTATTTTACATAACATAATCAGTCAGTTTTATATATTATATATAAAGATTTTATATAATAGAATAAGTTAATTTTATAAATATTATATAATTATATCGTTACTTTGCATAGTACAATCAATCATAACACATGATAATTATTTTATATCCTAAAAAAATCTAAATATATTAAATATATATATTAAATATATATAACATAAAAATATATATAACATAAAAATATATATAACATAAAAATATATATAACATAAAAATATATATAACATATAAAAATATATATAACATATAAAAATATATATCATATAAAATATATATAACATATAAAGAGATAATATTTAAAAAATATATATAAATATATAAAGATATATATAATATGTAAAAATATATATAATATATGAAATTTATATAAAAATATATAAAAATATAAATAAATATATGTAATATATAATAAAATATATAAAAATAAATATATATAATATATAATAAAAATATATAAATATATATAAATAAATATATATAATATATAATAAATATATATATAATATGTATAAAAAATATATATTAAAACTATATATATCCTAAAAACCCTATATATATAATATCATTATTTTACCTAATACAATCAATTTTACATGTAATATATGCAGTTGAAGGAAACCATGTAAGACTTTACAATTTATTTTTTTTTTTTTGTCGAGTCCCCCCCATAACTTCCCCTAAAAAAACCCCCAGTTTGAGGGCAGAGAAAGGCTGCGACCATGGGAGCGCGGCGCTGGGGATGCGGCGGCGCTGGGGGATGTCCCCCTCCCTCATCAGCATTCCCCGGGCGTCGCGCTGCTGTCGGTGGGGGTGTCGGGGCAGGAATGCCATTGTGCCTGCTCCCAGTGTTTGGGGACAAACACTGCTCTGGAGGGAACGTGTGAAAAGGCCACCGAGCTGACAGTGAAAGAGGAAGGCTGTGCTTTCCGCGCGCTTCAAGCAGGGAAGCTGTCACTCACCGGCCAAAAGAGAGGGCTCAAATACCTTTTAAAATGATATTAATGATTTTTAAACGTTCTCTCTTCATTTAGAGTTGCGCCGCCGGTCCAGCCTGTGCTAAATCATATCAGCTGTGAGCAGGTGTAATAAATAAAAGAGCAGCTCCTTGCCACAGTGGACGTTTCCTATGGAAAGTGTAGGTGTAGAAGTATTTGAGAATCCCAAGTTTCTATCAGTATTTAGATGCTTTTGAGCACTTAGAAACTTGGATGGTGGTTAACAAACACTGCTGGTGCTGGGGCTTTACTCTGGGGCTTTACTCTGGGGCTTTACTCTGGGGCTTTACTCTGGGGCTTTACTCTGGGGCTTTACTCTGGGGCTTTACTCTGGGGCTTTACTCTGGGGCTTTACTCTGGGGCTTTACTCTGGGGCTTTACTCTGGGGCTTTACTCTGGGGCTTTACTCTGGGGCTTTACTCTGGGGCTTTACTCTGGGGCTTTACTCTGGGGCTTTACTCTGGGAGCTTTTGTTTTTACTGGAGGGGTGTTACGTGTGGGGAAGAGGGGACTGAGCTGGGATGAGAAGTGACAGGAAACTCTGCTGAAGGTTCATTAGCTTGATCTAGCAGAACTTACAGTAGTAGTAATTAATCATTTGAACCACAGCAAATTACGTTAGGTTAAAGTAATGGAGCTAGTATGCAAAATACCCACAAGAAGGCAAAAGGGAATAAAATTGACTGATTCTATTATTGGCCATTTTGGCTATGGGAAAACAAGCTTAAATGACTGATTCAAACTGAATATCCAGTACTTTTGCTAAGCCATGTGAAATAAGCATCATAATTCAGGAGGCTTTCCTCATTTTGCTACACAGATCCACAAAAATATTACAGATTTAAAAAAATTGAAGTACTGCCAACTCCAGAACAAAGGAAAAAAGCAAGTCTATATTTCTTCTATTTTCTTGTCTTGTTCTTTTGAAACTGCTGACTCAAGTTCTGGAGGTTGAATACCTCTGTGAGACACAAACAAAAGCTTTGTTCCATAACTTTTCTTTTTTGTACTTTATAAGAAACATATTTATCAGTTCTATTCAGTTGGTTTTCACAGACTGCAGTAATTACATTGCTCAGTAAGAGTTTCAATGACTTTTTTGTTTTCTTTTTCCCTCATATGAATAAAATACAAACTAGCTTGTTGGTACAATAATTTCCAGGGGATTTGCCTGGCAGAAACTGATAAAATGATACACTTTTATAAGGTATTTTTAAACTGTTTTTCCTATAATTTCTATACCCGTGCTTGTTCACAGAGTTATCAGAAATTTATACCAAATGAACCGTGTTTATAATGCTGTTTTCAGAAAATCAGGTTATATTGTGGTAAACTCAGCATAATTACTAGATGTTATTTGAAAGAAACAAGAACTTCATCAAAATTCTTAATTTGACTTCTGATTCAACACAGTTTTGAATTTGTGTTTTTATGGGTTATGAAAGAATGTATTCTTAAAAGAACTCGAGTGTCACAGCCTCTATTCAGTAATATCCCCCCTCCTTTTTTGTAGACTTATTTGTTTCCTCTTCCTTGAAGCTTCTTTTTTTTTTTCTAATTTTATATGACATTGACTCACGCTGCTGAAGAGGTGTTAAGTATCTTTATTTCCTTCTTTATAGGTCCCAGAAAAATAGATTTTTTATTTTTTTGGTCTCTTTGACCTGTGTGGAGGCCACTCAAGAAATGAGTTCACCCATGTTAAAGTGAACTTTGTGTAGAGCAAGATTCCGTATGAAAACTGTAATATTTCACCCTGGCTTCTTATTAAAATAATATCAAAATAGCAGTTTTGTAATTTTGGAATTGAAATAGAAAACTGCCCTCTTGATAGTTCAGCTAAGTGATTCTTAGAATGTTGGACTGTTTATAGATTTGAGTGAGGTTTGAAATTTTTCCCACAGCTGAGCTGCATTCTAGTTACCAGAAGTATTTTAAGAACCTTAAACTTGTGTCTTTTTCCAAGTGTCATGCCTTGAGCAGGCCTAACATCAGTTAAATGAAGTGAAAATTGCATTCTTGTCTTGATAGAGATGAAAATGGATTTCTGGTCATGAAATAGATGTAGTTGTCACTTTTTTAAAAAGGTGTCAGCAGTTTGCTTCAGCAAGTAAGGTGCCAATTCAGTATGACAGTAAACTTGTGATCTGAGCAATCAATAAAATGCTTCAATAACTTCTGCTTCATTACACTTATAATAAGAGGCTATAGATCTGTGGCACATAAAATGTTGATAAAGAGGATATGTAGGGACTCAGTGTGACATTTTGTTTTAGCAATACAGTAAGTGCAATGTTGCCATCTAGAGTTTGTGCATAGGTAATTATTCTGAAAGCAAAAGCCCCGGTGAAAAAACAAAACATCGATGTTTCCAAGCCCTGTTTGTTTCCATCACTTAGTGGCATGTGTGTCTATCTGGAATAGTTCATTTGCCTTGCCAAAAAAATTGTGTAGGGCAGGAAAGGAAGACAATTTAAATTATTTTTATGCTTTTTCATTAAGTATTGTGGAAGGACATGATTCCCCCCCATCCCAAGCTGATGTTTAGATGCATCTAAGGAACAATCACCACTTAACTAGATGAAGCTGTTGCCAGCTACTAACAAAAATCAGTGCAATGATTTGACACCTGTAAAAGGGGACGAGGGAAGCTTTGTAATCACAGAGAGTTAATGTTGTGATGTTCCACGTTCTGACCAAGGGTTCCTGCAGTTGATTTATGTATTATGAGACCATAAATGGCTCCTGCTGACTTTTCATAAACATACATTGCAGGGGAATTGTCTCTGAGCTATTTATCTTGTGAGAAAATTTTGATATGTTAAATAGAGGGGGTTTTACCCTTTTAATGTGGATGGCACCTGATTGATAGAACCTATAAAGAGCCATCTTGCATTTTGAATAAATAAAACTTTTATTTAGCTCTAGAGAGGGTTTTGCTTCACAGGGAAATTATTTGGAACCCTAAATTCTTCTGAAAAGTATCTTTGCAAGATGTAGAGCCAACAGTTCCATCTAGCAGCATGAAGTATGGGCTCAACTAGTTCAGCAATCTGAGTGTTTTATTTCAGTAAAAAGAATAAGTGGTTGAGGTTATTGAAGTCTGGGTGATTAAAAACATCTTTGTATAGACATCTCTAATGTGAATAGCTGCACAGATATGACATGTTTGTTAAGAGAGTGACTAAATAAATCTTTTCCTTTCTAGAAGCAGCAAGAATGATACTGCCTATGGTTCTCCTTCTATTTGGTCTGTAATTTATAAACAATTTGTCTTCTGAGTATCAGAGCCTTATTGTAAGTATGGTGGCTACTCATGTGTCATTTCCTGATGAGGCAGTCTGCTAACTCTGTGCTCTGCTTTGTCATCAGCATTGAATTGTTAATGTCTTCTGCACAGATCATAAATACAGGAGAGTAAGTGGTGGAAATCTGTCTGAAATTGTGCTTAGCAGCTAAATGAACACTGTGAGAATGTAATTTCTGGATTGTTTTTCACCATGAACTTGCATTGTTTTTTCTTTCTCCCTGTTTGAACGTGAATGTTTGCTAGAGACATATGGTTCATGCTAAAAAAATTACATATTAGTCAAAAGACCACAGGTGGGGGATGATTTCTTCTGAAAATTAGAAATTAAGCGACCTTTTGGGACTAAGGAAGTTTCAATTACAGCGGGGTCCAGCACCTTTGTCCACTGTATTTACCACTAAGGTTTGATTTAGCCTCACTGGCCACAAACCTGTTCACCTTTTGAATATGTTATGTGCCTCTTGCAAAATCAGGTGAATCCAAATAGGACATGGGTTCTTTGGTGATGACAGGGAGGGAAAAGGAATTTACTTTCCATTTTATTATCAGTTTTGTCATTGGATTGCCACAAAACACCTGTGCAAGTAATGTGTCTCTGCACTGAAGTATGAATTTCACTTTTTTTTTTTAGCATTTAGAATTCACACACTGAGAAGTCTTAACACTTAGTCCAGACTAACTGTCTTTGATGGATAAAAAATAATTCTGATCAGCTGGAACCAGGTTCTAACAATGTGTCAGAGGATTATATTCCTGTATTTTGTCTCTCTGAGATAGATATTGGCACAGGGAGATTATTCCAGTTAATCCCAGGCTACCTATCCTTCTTTGGGGATTGTGTGAGGTCAAATTACATCAGATTTGAGAGTGAATAAATGTACCCTCAGTCACTTCAGCTGACAAAGTTGTTAAACAGAGTAAATAGAGCGTGTGCCTGTGTCTGGGGGAACTAAGAGATTCTGCTGGTATAAGTGGGTTTATAATACATTTCTGAGCTTTCAATATTATTCTGTTATTCCCAGCTAAGAAATACTGGTTGAGCAAAGAGGTCTTCACTTATATTGTTCATAAATTATCTGTAAATAATCCACGTAGCACTACACAGACAGCACTGAATCAAGGTTAGTTTCAGATGTCTCCTCTTGAAGTTCAGTGAGAAAACAGCAAAATGTCCACCCATGTGAAGTGGGATTACTCTTGCAGAAGAGTCCTGGCTGCCACCAACATGCAGCACTGACTTTTTTTTTTCCCTTTTTGAGAGTTAAATGAAATGCTGCACAATTATTAGATCTACTCCTTGAGCTAGTTCTTCCCCTAAGCCTATTAAAAAGTTACTAAAATAAAAACTCAGTATAGAACTTTCTGACTATTCTGAAAATAAATTGTTGCATTTAGCAACTTTGAAAGTAATTAGGGAATTCTATTGCTAAAGTCAGTGGAAGTAGATTTGACAGATTTCCTCTGAATTACTCCACCACCTACAGGTATTACTGCCAAGATTCTTTTGAAAGGAGAAGAAATTTGATGGAGTTACAACAGCAGAGTGAAAGGGTGTGTTTGATAGATTCCCTGAGCTGTTTCAACACCCACAGGTATTATTTGTAAGGAAACAATCGTGCAGAGCCTTCAGCTGGTTAGGGAGGGCACAGCATTCCATCTTCACCTGCCACCCTGTCTGCTCTCCCAGCATCCTGCCCCCAGCCTGCCACCCACTCCTCCCAAAACAAAGCTCCCCGAGAGCCTTTGCTGTGAATGGACGAGAGGATCAGGGGTTGTTTTTTTAAAACTCATTGTCCCTGGCAGACCAAAAGGATTGAGGTGGGAGAAGAAAAACTGTCTTTAGGATTGATTAGGATTCCTCACATTCTTTCCTAATTAATCAATGTTATTCTTTAATTGTTAGACCCTCTCAAAGGTAATTATTTACTGGCTTAAAAGCTGAATGTAAGAAAAAAAAAAAATGCCCAAAAAGATGAAAATGAAAGTTTTATTTTTTTTATTCTCTTTTCTAGCTTGACTTGTTTCAGACTTGCAAAGGCTGGTTTGTCTTATTTTAAACAACCAAGTCCTGAAATACTCGGCATGGGTTCACCAAATTGCATAAACTTTACCCAAAGGGTTTAACAGGAGGACCTTAAGTCTGTAAAAATGAAACATTGTGATGTGGAGCATTTCTCTGAGATGCTTTTTTCATGCTATGGTTTTATTTTCATATACTTCTTAAAAATATTTATTCCAGGATTGCCTAAAAGATCCAAAAAGACCAGACCTGTTTATTCTGCATGCCCTGGATTTATTTTATGTCACAGAAAAGTAGTATCCTGTACCTCATAGTGTATTTTTTTTGAAATTTAAGAGCCTACTATTACATATTTGAAAATTTGACCATTTTTCCAGAGACTTTAAGCTTGTTTGAACTCTTATTCTTTAACAGTCTGCTGTGTTTATTATTTTGCTTGATTATTTACTTAAATTCAGTATTAACAACATAAATATTGCTATTTAAAATTAAACTAATTCAGTTTTATTTTGAATCTATTAGGGATATAAATCAAAACAGTCTTCTCAGTTTCTGGTGTCTTGCAGTATTCAAGGGCATTAAAATAAATTACTTCTAAACTTCCTTCTCTAGCAAACAACACTAAATCCATCCTTCTCTTTTCTTGCTGAATAATTTGTTTTCACAACCCTTAAGCTGAGGAATAGAGCAGCCCCCTCACTGCAAATAGTGAAGTGCTGCACTGCCAGACTGTGCTGACTGAAACAAGGGTCCAGAACATGAGAGGTTTCTGCTGCCCCATCCCAGTAGTGCTCATTTCTGATTTATGAGCTGCAGTCTTTTGTCCAGAGTGATAAACATCTGTGTCCTGTCACTATTTGGGTGTGGTCACCAACCTGTATTTCTTTTTTAGCTTAATTTTCTCTGCAGATTCTCTTCTTTACAGACACACACACTGACTTTAATTTTTTTTTCTACCATTGTAGCAAAGCAACCAGCTGTCAATATTATTCATCGTGGTTTTTTTTTTTTTTTTTTCCCTGAACCATCTCAGCTGCTTCATCCAGCTGAGCCACTTGAGCTCTACCCTATCATGCTCCAGCATCTTGTCTGCAAAAAACTGTTCCTCATAATTTACAGTTAAGTGGGATGCTTTCCCAGTTTGTATTCTGTGGCCTTAAAGACAGCAATTGTCCAAAGTGAAAGTAAAATTCCTTTGGGCTAGCCAGCAGAATTTCTGGGCATTATATATCCATAGCTTTAAAAATAAACTGCAAGCCTGAGTTGCAAACTTTGTTGCAAAACTCTCTGCTGTCAGCCCAGCCTGATGTGACCACCAAAGCACTTCAGAAGGGCTGAACTCCAGCTTGCTTTGCCAATCTGGAGACCCAAATGTTCACCTCTTCCCAGGCAGAATGGTTGAGTGTGTGCCCTTTTCCCTGTTACATCTCCCCAGGATCACTTTTAGCAGAGCCCAGGTGTTGCCTGCCAGAAGGAAAGAGGAATTTTGTCGTTGACCAGGATTCTGTCAGCCTTTGTTTGCCCAGGTAGCCCAAAATACAGATGCTCTGGAAGAAATGATGTGGCTAAAATAAAAACCATGTGAAGTGGCATGCCCTACCCTGCTGCCCAGATTGGCCTGGTAGCAACAGTTTAGGGACATGTCTCAAAATGTGTGGAGCTGCACGTTTTTGCAGTAAAGCTCACCTGCAATCCATGGTCACCACTGATCTTGACACCTTCAAAAATGCAGAAGACAGAAATGGTACATGAAGGAGGAAAAAGTGCTCCCCAGTTAGAAAAAAGTATTTAATGAGCTGCTGCACTTATTTCTCAATAACGCAGAGAAGGAAAAATACTCTTGAAGACCTGATAGAACTCTTTAAAAGGCACAAAACTTGGTCTGAGGACTAATTTTTCAGGTTCTGTGAAAGGAGACAATTAACTCACTAAAGTCTTAAAGAATCCAGGCAATTCATAAAAAAACTATGTTAAATGCAGTAAAATGGTTTTGCCCTGCCAAGAATGAAAATAGCACAGACTTTTATGGAAAAAAAAGTTTTGTGTAGACAACCAAGTGTCTCTTGAATGCTTTGTGGTTAATCACTTATCCCCCAAGGTCCAGAAAATTCAAGTCCAAAGTCTAAAAAAAGAAACAGGTTGGCAGTGTTGATGGTAGCTGAGAGAACTGACAACAATCTTTTTTGAAAATTGAGAAAATGCCTTTATGTGCTCCAAAAAACTGTAAGGAAATTAAAGCTGGGGTAGCTTTATTTTATATTATGATATTATCTGCCAGAGGCCCTCATGCAAAGTCCAGCTTGAATTCAGGCTTTAAAAAAGTACAGCAACCAGGAGCCATATCATACCACAATTTTACTTACTAGATTGAATTTCACCTAAAAAAATGATTGGGGTTTCTAGTCCCTGTTTTGCTACAATAAAGCTGTCTGATAACTTCACTGCTCCAATGATTAGGAGCTTTCTTCTAATTTTCGTTTTAAAAATTTGCATGTCCCTTTAATATCAATTCCTTCCTTTTTTAAAATAGAATTTACCTGAAAAAGCTCTGCATCCTCTTCACTATTTACCTGCTCTCCATATATTTTTAAAGAAAAGTCCTATTTCTTTTCATCCTTTTTTTATTCATAGACTAAACCAAGTCTCTTGGAGGTGCTCTTCATTGCTTAACCACAGTAATATTCCTCAGTGCAGCTGTTTTTGTTCTTTTTAGAACATTAGAAAAAAGCTCCACATTATTTCACCCTATTTAATGGCTTGATAGGGTGCTTTCTAGTTCCATGGATATTTTTAAATACTTTTTTTATTTAGAGTTTATATTCACTATTTTCTGTTCATACAGCGACCTCTCTGCCATTAAAATATGCGTTAAAAATATTTGTTAGTTTTATACAGAAATGGAAAATGAAGAATGTTTTATTGCCCTCAGTATATTAAGTGTGTGAGTTTTACTTTCTAGGTCACACCAGGCTATTTTTCATCATTAACTTACAGTGCTACCTTACTATAGATACTCTGTATTTTCTAAAAGAATTAATTCCTCCCAATACTTGTGCTCCAGGCATGATCTTCCAGCGTGTTTGCTACCTGAGTGATACAGGGTTTCACTCTTGTTAAGACATCACGGGATTTTTGTTAGGTTTTTTCCATTGGTGTCATCCACTCTGGGATTTTTACAGATCACACCCAATTTTTTTTTAGTCACAGAAGGTTTCAGTATTTCTTACAATAACTACAAAACCTTTCTAATTAATATCTTCTACAATTCTATCTATTCCTTGGATTGTTAAAATTAAAAGTGAAAATAATGAAAGCCTCCTTTCTCATTGCCCTATTAGTGACCATTTTTGCTGCTAAAATGTGAGCAGATAGTAAAGGATATGAATTTTTTGACTGAATGAGTTCTGAAAGGCTGAAGATAACATGATTCTCCTTTGATACGCTGGGTAATCTATTTTTAATGCAGTAACTATTATCTATAAAGTTATGTTTATGAGATGTCATAAATATATTAATGATTGTGGAAGTACTTACAGAAATCTACTTGATAAAACAGTCAAGCTTTCATGTCTAGGTACTTCAAAAGCTCAAAATAAAATTGTACTTAATTGTCCTTCATTCCTTATTTCTTGATTCCTTGTCAACTTAGCCAAACAGTTTCTCTCCTGAACTGGCTTACAAAAATTATCTTCTGATTTTGAAATTGTTTTGTTTTACTTTGTGGCACGTTTTATCCTCTTTAACTTCCATATGTGGGTGTATCATAGTACAACAGGGTGCTCCAGTTAGACTGAAGGGAATGACTGTGTTCTGTGTTGCTGAAATTCCAGCTGATAGGAAATTAGGTGGAAGAGTGCAAATTGGAAAGTAATTCTTGTAGCTGCTTACTGGGGGGAGAGTTGTTTTCATAAAGTGCTTCTCTCTCCATGCTGGTTGATGCCTGGTGCAGGCTGCCCTAGAGCAGAGGCTGGGCAGAGCTAAAGAACAAAGCAGGGATTGATTCAAAGGATCTCCTCCATGGATCCACCTTGGGCAGCACCAGAGCCCAGCCAGGGCTGCAGCCAAGAGGAACCAAAATGGTCCCAAAATGCACGAGTGCTCCCGGGGGCTCTCACTGGGATCAGCTCTGCTCCATTTGCACCTTGCAGTTCATTGTCCCATTCCAGCTTTAGCCCAGGCACTCCCATCCTGCTTGTTTTTCTCTCTCCAGCCCACGCTGTTTGTGCTCCTGGGCCTGAGCTTTGGATCATTTGTCCTTGGTGCCCAGCTGGAGCAGGAATTGTTTTGTCTCCCTGCTCTGTGCACAGAGCTCCCCATCCCCTCATGTGAAGCTCAGAAGTGCACACTGAAGCAGCCCAGATTGTGAAAAATAGAACAGCTAAACCTGAGGGATCATGGTAGTTACAAATATCTGATCTCCCAGCCTTTGTCCCTTTTCTTTTTCACATGGAGATGGAAGAACAAACCAGTTTTCCTTCTTCAAAGGGTGCTGATTTGCTAACACTGTAAAAAGTATTGATTCTTGATTCCAGCTATGATGTTCCACTACAAATGGCAAGGGAGATTCTCAGGCCTAATTCTCTGCTCAGAATGATGCTCCTTGAAAGCTTCCTTGTCTCCCTTTTCTTCTCTGACTTTGGTGTGAGAATTTTTTTTGTATGATGCAGGTGTCCAAGAGCCTTCTGCAGCTTGGTTCCCTTGGGCAGGCTGGTTCTCCTGGACTGCAGTCACCACCCCAGCCAGGAGAAGGGCTTGGACAGCTTGCTGAAAATTACAAGCCCTCAAAACATCGAGTGAAGGAGGTCTGTAAAATCTGAATGTTGGAGTTTTAACTCTTTCACATTTACTAAACCATTTGCCTGACATTTATTACTATATTTAGTATCATGTTTTGTCTCCCCTCCCCTTCTTCCTCTGTCGTTGCTTTAGATTAAGATTACATTTTTTCTTATGTCATGTGAACGAAAATTTAGTTTTGAAGATTACTGCAAATGTCAGTGAACAATGGACATTACATGCAGGAGAACAACCTGGTGTCAGGAAATATAACAATCAAGGGACAATCTTTCTGTGGCAATAGCATTTACACTATTCCTAAATGATGGAAGCTTTTATTTGCAGGAAACTTTCCATCTTTTATGGAAAGGTGTAAATAAAGATGTTCCCAGCCTTAATTTACTTTTGAGAAGAATATTCACAGCTTATATAAAATACAGATTTTTAGGAAAGAGTTACTTCTGTTGATCTTACAGGGATGTATGATTGCTGTGCTTAGTTTGAACACTATGTGCAGTATTCTTCTAAGGGATGAAATTTGCTTAAAAGCTTGCAATTTTAAGAACCAAATTCACATTTGGCTTGGTATGAATGTAATATACTTTCATTTTACAGTCTATATATATTCTGCCTGGGGAGGGAGTACTTTTGGGGTGTCCACACTTTTTCTCAATATTGTTTAATTTATCCTTAAATCAGGCTTCTGTTGAGCCCTGAACATTGGGCCAGACTCGTGGCCCCTCCCTGAATGCCAGTGCAGATATCCTGCACCATTCCCTGTTCTCCCAGGGCTGGCATCTGGCTGCTCTGTGAGCACTGATGCCTCCAGGTCCCCCATGTGATGGAGCTGCAGATGGAGCAATGCACTCTCCTTTTCCCTGTTTTGATCATCATGTCCTGCTCCTTTGTGAGAGAGGGGATTTGTATGTGCTTAAAAAAAGCTACTTCCCCCCTACTCAAAATTAATTAGGAAACCTACAATTTTTAGAGAAATATTTTGTGTCTTTTCTGTCATCACTCTAATGTATTACAGTGAGCCTTTCCAACCCCCTAGGTCTCTTAGTTTTAATTTGATGCCATACAAAGCTGGTTTTAATGCTTGTTGATCAAAAGTAATTTCCCACAAATTTAAATACTAGCTGAGAAAATATCAGTGGGGACTTGAAGGCCATTCCTGAACAAGTGGATAGCTCTACTCATTGATGTTAAAAAGCTGAAAAAAAAAAATAATGCAGGACAAATAGCATAATTTCTGAAGTAAAAAAAAAAAACCCTATCAAGCGCTGTTTCTATACAAATGTCTCAAATATGTATGGCGTGAAATAGATTATTTCAAATTATCCAAATGCTGATATTTATAATTTCTGTCATGTGAAGTGCTGTAAGATCATATTACATGCAACACATACTGAAATCTGGAAGATTTGGGTTGAAGTATAGCTTATGCTTAGCTTTGGATTGCAGAGGGCCATTTCTGAACCTTACTAATTAAAAAGAGCAAAATGTTCTAGACTTGGTCTTAGAAAAGCCTTTCCAGAATAGGTGTTGTATTTCTAGATAAGTGCAGGTGTAGCTAATTCTTTACAAAAATGCCAACCTTTCCCAGGCACATCCTGACAGCATTTTATCCTGCTATTTAAGAACTATTAATCCTTTTTCTTATAGCAGTCTCAAATTAATATTTGCATAAAATTCTTCAGATCATTTCATTATTTTGTTTAATAGAGTTTTGCTCTTAAGATTACAGCCTTTTCCATTAAATTGCAAATTATGCAAACAAAGTACGCCTACTTTAACTTTGGCAATCCTGCTTTCCAAATGACTATTGTTTCACTGTTCATTTCTTCAAAGGATTACTTTTTAAATTAGTGAACTAAAATGAAAAAAAGTGCCTGTTTCTCCTCTCTTGTTTGTAACCCATAATTTTCCTAAGGCCAATTTAAGGTATATTGTCTTTTAGAATGACATTAAATTAGACCTCAGTCATCTGCTTCCTGTCACTTTCTATTATTTTGTACTTGTTCATCAATCCTTGGGGGAAATCAGAGCTTGTGTGGCTCCCGTTTGAATCTGCATAATTCTCAGTGATGGCTGGGTCAGGAGGTGCCTCCCCATGATATTTAAATTTCCACCAGAACTGGAGCCATTAACTCTTCCATGACATGGTCACTCTCATAATCTTGTTAGTAGGCATTGTGTTATTCATGAAAGTATTTTCAGCGTTAAATTTAATTTTAAATTATGGTATTTTGATGTTGATAAGAATGCCAGTGGGGTTTTATAATGTTTGTATTGTCTTGGTCATGTATGTACCTGTTCTTAGGCCATTCTAACTACAGTTGGCAGCAGTTTTTGTAAAGATCCTTCAGTCTTTTTCTTCTGTTCTGAAAATAATCTAAATATTGATTTGGTTTCTTAACACACAAGCTATTTTGCTCCCAGAAGTTAACTTCTGGTTGTACTTAAGTGCTGCTTGTGAGATTCAGAGTGGCCAGAGGTGGCTCTGGAGAGGGTCTCCTGTTTGGCAGCTGTGGTGGGATGGAAGAGGAAAGAGTGGCCACCACACCCCAGCTCCGGGGTGATGGAGAGGGGCAGAGGAATCAAATCATTTTATAGGTGAGATGATGAGAATGAGGTATTGTACTGGAAAATCTGACAAGGAGAAAGGCTGAAAGGTAGAAGCAGCCTGTTATCCAGGAACGTGGCATGGCAGCAGCTGATCCTTCCCTGGGTGATCATACCCAGGGAATTCCTGTCCTGTTTCCTGTCCTGGCTGAGTTTTACAATCATTATCTTGGCTTCCACTCTGAGTGCCCAGAGAAAGGCTCTCCATAGCTTCTGCAAGTTCTCAGATCTGTTATGTGTACTGGTTTTATAAGATGCTGCAGCAAGTTCAAATCCTCATCTTGTTAGTCCCAGACAAATTTGTGTTAATTTTTGGGTGCTGTGCGTTTGCGCTCTTTGTGAATGCAGTAAGTGGTGCTGAGGTTTCAAGAGCTCTGCTCCCTTCTGTCTCCAGGCAAAATAAATCAGTAATGGGTGCCTGGCTAGAAATCCTTCAATCCACAATTCTGACTCATTCAAGTTTGCTGAGAAAAAAGCACATTTTTTTTTCCAACCATCAGATCATCTCGGAGATAAAACACTGCACCGTTTTCACCTTCACCTTGTTCAATGCTTTGACAGACAGACTCTTTCAGGAAATCCTCCATCCAAATCCTGACCTCCCTGCTGCACACAAAGACCTGGATTCTCCCGTGTGCCTGCTCTGCACTGTCAGGGAGATGGTTTCAGCTCTCTGATTTTCCACCTAGCCCCAGGCCCCTGCCCTGCTGAAGCCTCTGCCAGCTGGCAGTGCTTCCCTGGGGAGCATTGCAGCCTGGGCTCAGAGCTCCCTGCACCCTGTCCTGCCCCACTGGAAGCACACCAGGCTGGCATCTCTCCCAAATTTGCCCTAAACCAGGACAAATGGGCAGTGAATGACCAACCTACAGGGCCTCTCGCCGGGTAGCAGGAAAATCATCTTTCTTTGGGTTGTGTGGGTATAAAAGTGGAGATACCAGAGCAGAAAGGAGAAATATTTGAAAAGGTTTCTATTTTTGGCTCTGCCATGCTCAGTGAACAGCTCAAACACCAGTGATGATCACAAGTCTCTCATTTTGGGAGCACACCCTCCATGTGCTTTCTGGATTGCCACTCCACTTTTCTCCTGGATTTTTCTCTTAGCAGCAGGTTACAGTGCTGTGGTTTGGATTTACTGGGAGTAACACTGATAACACTGATGCTGGAGCTGTTGCCAGGTTCCTGCAGCCTCTCACAGAGAAGATAAAGGAAACCAACCCTTCATCAGATGGAAACTTGATCAGAGAAGATAAAATGCTCCATCAGGTGGTTTTACCCAAGGGGCTTGGACAAGATCACAGCCATTCCTGACCTTCCCATCTGAAAGGATCCCATGCAGCAGCTCCAGATAATATACCAAAGTGTAGAGGCTGTGCAGAGCTGGATGTGAAACAAAAACCATTATTTTGATGACTCTGACCAGAGCTGATTCTTCCACTGTTCTGCTGCCTGACCCAGCTGGAAGAATTTCCCAATTTTCAGTTCATGAGAGGCTCATGGCCTGAGTGTTGTCCCTGTCAGTAGAAACTTGTAGCTACAGCCTCTCAGTGTTTTTGGCTATGGCATTTAAGCACTTTCTGGTGTCAACTCTCCCCTTTTTTTAAATAGGCTGATCTGTAGGGGTGTTGAAACTTTTAAAAGTCCATTGCTTTTTATGTGCATTCAGCAGTTCTAAGGCCCTGTTCTCCAGATATGCCCACTTTTTAAAAATATTTTTATTTTAGTGTTAATAAATCAATTTTTTTTTTGCTTTCATCTGTTTGTTTATGGGCTTTTGTTTGGTTCTAATTTAAAAATGCCAGGAGAATTTATGGTAGTCCACCATTAAAAAAAAAATTCAGTCAAGAATACCTGAATATTCCAAAGTTCAAGTATCTCACTGTGGAGATGATTGTAAGCAAAGGTGGCCCAGAACACATTTCAACATTAAGCTTTCTCCTTATAATCTGGAAAATTTGAGGGGGATTAATCAGTTTCTTATGCCAAAAGCTTCCTTTTAGACCTTGGGCAAAGCGTGGTGCTCTTCCTGTGAGATGAGAACAGCACATCTCTGATGTGAACAGAGGTAGGTAAAATTGGGAACAGTGAGTTAAACCAGCTTGGAGTGTGTGATATCTTAAGAATATCAAATCCAGTGTAACACAGCAGCTGTTTTAATTAGTTTTGAGAGAAAAGCAAGATGAGATAGGTGCATGTGTGTCTATAGGAGCTGCATGGTCCAGAATTGCAGAGGGCTCTGTATTTTTTCCTTTAATTCTATAGACTTTTTGGATGTAATGTGAAAAAAAAGAGATACATATACACACATATGGGGGTTTTTTTTCATCATTTATGTACCAAGCATAACAGATTTGCTTATTTGTGTTAGTTTGTTTTTTTTTTTTTTTTTGTGAATACAAACTATTAACCCAATCTGTTTCCAAGATAAATTCAATAACTGAACTTCCTGGTGAAGTTGAAAACTGTTTGTAGTGGTTTTTGGTTTGTTAATTTAAGATTTTTTTTAATTCAAAGATGTCTTGGTTAATGTATTAAAGAGTGTGGTGGGTTTTGATGTTGGTTAATTATTAATATATTTATTATTTCTTGTTGTGAGATAGGATTAAGAGGAAGGTAAAGTAGGCTTAAAATTTTAAAAGGGTATAAAGAAAACTTTATTAATAATAACCAAAAGAAAAAAAAAGTAATAAGAAAAATAAAGCTTCTTTCATCTTTAACATGTGTTTTTCACAGAAGCATGTCTAACTTTTTAGCAGTTAAAAGCTTTACAGCACTTCCCTAAATGTCTCTCATACAAAACCTTAACACCTTTCAAGACAAGAACACAACAAAAGATTTACAGTACCAATTGTTTTATGGAATTAGGCCAAAATTCGATAAAGGAATCTTACATTTGCTAGATTTTTCTCAGAGAATGTGCAAACGGCCCAAAGTGAAGACCTGTGCCAGGAAATGCATTTATTTAAACTGCAAGTAGGGGAGATGAGAAATGAAAAATCTTTGTGGTGGGCAAATCAGCTCCATTGGTGGCTGTGCAAATTGATGGTCTGAATTCTGCCCCAGGTTGGGAATTCCCTCTCTCAGAGAGTGGATGGCATCACTCTGCACCTGAACTCTGATTTGTTTTGGGGTTTTTCCCCCCCTAAACATCCCTTCACTGCTGGAAATAGGTGTGGGTGGACTTTTAGTTTGACTTTTAGTTGGACTTTTTAATTCTAAATCCCTCATCTGATCCTTCCCTGCCTTGCTCTTCTGTCATCACTGACCTCCACGTGTAAAATCCCAAATCTCTGCTTCCACATTCCTGCCATTTGACTTTCATTAGAAGCACATAAATATGATCATGAGAATTATAAATTGTTAGAAATGAACGTTTTTTTCCAGCTGAATATTTTGCTATATTTTCTAACTACACCCCATTGTTTGCTTGGTAATGTCCTGGTTTAGGGCAATTTTGGGAGAAAAAGGAAAGGAAAATTTTATTTATGAATAAAATTGACTTTTAGTTATTAATTAATTGTATTAATTAATTCATTCATTATTTATTAAAATTGAATTTATGAATGAAAATTTTATTTATGAATGAAATTGATAGAAGGGCTTAGAGTTTCCTTACAGAGAATCTAAATATAGTTTCCTTATATAAAATCCTTATAAAGATCTAAACTGTACAGGAGGTAGGGTTCATTCCCTCAATATGGAGATTTGTTGTCATGTATCATTCTGGGGCAAACTTTTTAAACAGAAAAGTTCAAAGAATAATTTCAGTTAAAAATGAAACAAAGAGTGCAGTTTAAAGATAATGAATTATTAAGAATTAGAGTTCTTCTGTGCACTTTCCTGCTGGCAGGATTCTACTTCATTTGAATTTAACCTTGAGATTATATTCCAGTGCACAGGGATTTTTTTTATTTTTTATTTGACAGAACAACACACTCTAATTAAATGGTCATATAAAGACAGCTAACATATTCTATAAATAGTGCCCTGATTTTCAAGTCCCAAATATCCTTTGCAGAAATTTTTTAAAACCTATATTAAAAAAAAAAAAAAACTTGCCATCAGCTGGAATGCAGATTGAAATGCTTGGTTTTGACATAATTATTTTGGTCATATATTTTGGAAAGGATATATCCATGCCTTCAAAAATTCTGGACTTTACAGTGAGGATTTGTTTGTATTTCTGAGATAGCCTTCACTGCATGTTATCTTATGCAACGTTCACCTCCTCCAGAAATCCACCAGTGCAAAGTTTAGTTACTTTTAAAGACTTCAACTCCTATTCAGGTATTAAATAAAATAACTCAAAATATAGTGGAAGTATTAAACCTTATAATTACTTTAGTTTCCAATATAACGGAGCTGAAGTTGGTTAAAGATTGAGTAGGAGAAAAAATAGGAACAAATTGAGATGTGTTTTTCTTTAAAGCAAATTGACTTTTTATGTATTCTAAGACACAGATGTGGTTTTTTTGGCTTGTTTTATTTTTTTTAAACAAGTAAAAAGCATAAAAAACCCCAATGTGCCAGCTCTGACATTTCCTGTCTGATGACAACGATGAGATCCAGCCTGTTAGGGCTTAAAATGAATGTCTTGTCTAATTTGTGCTCTTCAAATTTATTTCTTTCCTCCCAACTGTCTCATTTTACCCCACCTGTCACACATCACACTTTCACACCCCTACCTTACTTTTTCAGATTTTACCAGCTTTGCCTTTTGTTTTTCCCCATCTTAAATGTGATCCAGCCTTTTCTCTTTAACTGTTCACTTTAGGTTCTTGCCTTTTTGTTTCTTGATTTCTTCATCTGTGTGCTATCTGCTCTTTTACCTGTTAAATGAATTATAGAACTCTTAAGGAAAAAAACAGAACAGTAAATTTAAATAACACGAAATGTAAATAATAAAAATATTAGTGCTTAAGGGCATTGATATTTCACTTCAAACACTACTCACATGGTGTCTTTAATAATATAATCTAAATAAAACTTTAATGGATTCTCTAGAGGTAAGATTAATGTTATAAACATTTAAGGTGTTTGTTTGCATCTTGTTAGAATTCTGATGTTCTCCTTAGGATTTTGTCAATTCTGTGCAGCTGAACAGCAGCAGAGTTGGAATGAGCACTGATCAAGGGTGAGCAATTTGCCAGCCATTAACTTTTTTCACATATTGATTGCTAATATCTGAGATAAGTTGGCTTATTGATATATTGATTATATCCTACTTCTTTTGGATCATTTCATGCTCCTTGAAACAAGTGTTCCCAGTGTTTATATATGGGGCATGAGTGGCTAAATATCTCTGGGTAGTCTGTACTATTAATTTTATTAATTACCTTTGCTTATTAATAGCATTTGCTCTGGACTTGTGTCAAAGCCTCCTGTGCCTTTGGGTGTCAAGAAATTTTGTTAAAGCCTCTAAACCACTGAAATATAGATGCAAATGCCAGAAATTTAACTTAATAAACAATGACATCAGTGCTGGATTTGAAGTTGGGTTGACTTGTTTGAGGAGATGGTTAAACCATACAGTGTTAATTTTAGCTAGCTATAATTGACAGGTGAATTTAATTCCTTTTTAACTTGTTGAGTTCTTTTCTAGTTCCTTTCATGTCTTTTTATTGCACGCTGAGAAACACTTTTTGATTTACTTTAAGGAGGGCACAGCTTCTTTCCTGTTTTGATAATCCTGAATTTTATTTTTGTTTTGTTTTTTTAAATATCATTCAACTTTCTCATTTAAGATTGCTAAATACACTCTGCAAAGCTGCCTGTCACACGTTAATGTCAGTGACTCTAAGCTATGTTTAAGTTATCCACTGGCATCTAGTAATTATCCAGAACCATGAAACACAAGGCAGCATTCTCTGACGTGTAAAATTTCAATTCTCTATGTATTTCTTCAGTCTTAAACACACCTAGACAAGAATGTCAGTTTAACTTTTGGTAACAACTTTGAAAGTTTTTTTTTTGTTTTTTTTTTTTTTTTCCTTATAGGCCTTCTAAAGTTGAAAGTCTTGTAGCACAAAGCAGCTTAAATATAGGTGAAATAACTGAAATGGTGACCACACAATACATGTCACTCTCTAAACGTGCTTATGGCTGCCTCAGCTGAAACATCTTTCAAAATTAATTCTGATTTCTTTAATGCTGTCCACTGAAAAGCATCTTATTAAAGTTTTAAATGATATCAGAATTAATCATAATGCTGTGATTAATTTTGCTGGTACGGGTTTTAAACAATGGAATCTCCAAGACAAAGAGTTTGTCCAAACCATTGACAATTTCCACCTGGTAACACGCTGAAGATGCACAACAGCAATTCCATAAATGAGCATAACAGGAAGCTCCTGCTTCTTCCTAAATCTTGTTTTCTGTTCTTAAATCTTGCCCTCTGTTTTGAGACACTGCTTCATATGAAACTCATGCAGATGGGCACAATGTGTTGGTATCAGACACAAAGTATGTGAATTCTGATACCTTTTCATCAGCCCTACACCAAGAATTCTATTTTTTTAAATGATATCCTGCCAGCTTTTTCACAATCCATTAATTCCTGGATCAACATCAGAAGGAATGTCAGAGCCGACTGAAATTCTTGTAAGACACAGATGTCAGGATCAAAAGTCAGAGGCATTCTCGGAGCAGCAGGGAATCCTGCTCGTTAGACCTTAATCGTAACAATTAGTATCTGCCATGTGACAGTCTCTATACCCTGCCTGTGTTTCTGTGAACTTCCAGGCAGGCTGAAAAGAGAAACTATTTGCTGGAGTTGGAGACAAAAGCACGCGGGCTGTTAGACTTGTTTCTTCCCTTTTTGCAAACTTCTCCGTGGTGTCTTACCCTAAATGGTAAAACAAGGAAAAAAAAAAAAATAAATAGGATTCCATCAACCTATCTTTAGATTGAAATAATTTTGCACTTCACAGAGAACACCAATCTCACTGCTTCTCTTCCAGCCACAGCTCCTTGTCAAACCCTTCCTCATATTTATCTGCTGTGTTTGTGCTCTCTACCTCCTGATTGCTTTTTTTTTAATATCTGATTTTTCTGATTGAAACATTAAAAGGATATCTTCTTCTCCCATTATTTTGTTCTCCTTTGGCCAGTCACCACCTCCTTCATTTCTGAGGTTGAAATTTCTGCGCAGTTTTTGAACTAATCTCCCCAAACTGAAGTTACAGTTCTGTAATTTACAAGTGTTTCCGTTTACACTTCAACTTTTTTTCCCTGAAAATATTTTAGTTCTCCCGTTATAAAGAACTTAAAACTGGCATAATCCGTTCTCTCCTGGTATTCCTCACAGTCATACTCTTTGCAATCATTATCTGAAATGCCAATTTCTTTTCATTTTAGACTCTGTTGTCTCCTTTCATGAGATATGGGGCACTGGGAAATGTTGCTCCAGTCTACAATCACCCTTACTTGGCTAATTGTCAGTCTTATTATTTAATATTCATTCTCCTCCTGTAAAAAAAAAAATATGTAATTTTCTTCTGACTCTAATAGGTGAAGTTATTCCTTTAATGTATATGATTCATGACTAACTAATCTTCAAGGCAAAGGTTGCTGGTGCCTAGATTTATCTACACTCTTTGCCTGGTAGAAGAAAAACTTGTATTCTTGTGGTTAACATTTTGCATGGTTTATAAGGTTCTTGTTGGTTTTAACCTGAATATTTTGCTTTCAGAATAATAATATTAGAATTTTTTTTTTTTAAATGATCTCTTTCAGTGCATTAGAGACCAGGGGACACTGAAATGGTCACACTCCTTTCTGCTCCTTTGCCACTTTATGGTTTTGGCATTCTGAATTGAAGCAACCATTTCAGGTTTTTTGGGCCTGTATTTGTAATTCTTGAATTGTGAAGAGTTCTTCTTGGCTATAGGCACATCACAGGTTATTTTTGTCTCAATTCTTTATCTTCTTCCTCGACCTTCCTTTTATTTGTTCATTGATACAGTAGAAGATGTCAGGCATGCTAACTTTACTTTTCATTTTGGTGTAGTGGAGGAGAGCAAGGGAGAAAGGGGAGAAGGAAAGTGTCCTGAAAATGAGAAAACAGGATCTTTGGAGCAGTTGGAAATGTTAATTAATATCAAAACTTTTATGTAATATATACAATATAATACATAGGTATATAGATATAAAAATATAATGTATGAAATACACTCAATATATATGAAATGTACTAAATATAACAAGTTGGTCTTAATGGACATGGATAAATTAAAATACCCCAAGACTCCTAATATTTACTTTTCCAATAGAGAAAAATGCACTTTGAGGGAACAACAGAGTGGCTTAAGGAGCCTCACATGTGATCTAGAAATGCAAGAATAGATTTCACCCTCCAGACAGTTTGAAAGGACTTGGTAGTTTTGACTGGGGAATTCAAAATGTGTGAATACAAGATTTTGAAGAAGAATTTAATGACTAAAATCACGCAGCAGAGGGAGGAGAATGAATATTAAATAATAAGACTGACAATTAGCCAAGTAAGGGTGATTGTAGACTGGAGCAACATTTCCCAGTGCCCCATATCTCATGAAAGGAGACAACAGAGTCTAAAATGAAAAGAAATTGGCATTTCAGATAATGATTGCAAAGAGTATGACTGTGAGGAATACCAGGAGAGAACAGATTATGCCAGATTTGGGTTCTTTATAATGGGAGAACTAAAATATTTTCAGATAAAAAAAGTTGAAGTGTAAATAGAGAGACTTGTAAATTACAGAACTGTAACTTCAGTTTGGGGAGATGAGTTCAAAAACTGCTCAGAAATTTCAACCTCAGAAATGAAGGAGGTGGTGACTGGCCAAAGGAGAACAAAATAATGGGAGAAGAAGATATCCTTTTAATTTTTCAATAAGAAAAATCAGATATGAAAAAAAAAACAGCAATCAGGAGGTAGAGAGCACAAACACAGCAGATAAATACGAGGAAGGGTTTGACAAGGAGCTGTGGCTGGAAGAGAAGCAGTGAGATTGGTGTTCCTGAATTATCTGTGAAGGAAAACAGCAGCTTTGAACTGAGAACTTGGCCAAGCTACAAAAGGGAGGAGCAAATGTGTCTGGGGATGGTTTGTACCCCATCAGCACAGAAACAAACACTCCCCTTTGTCCTGATGCATTGCAAGGCTGCCCTAGAGCAGAGACTGGGCAGAGCTAAAGAACAAAGCAGGGATTGATTCAAAGGATCTCCTCCATGGATCCACCTTGGGCAGCACCAGAGCCCAGCCAGGGCTGCAGCCAAGAGGAACCAAAATGGTCCCAAAATGCACGAGCGCTCCCGGGGGCTCTCACTGGGATCAGCTCTGCTCCATTTGCACCTTGCAGTTCATTGTCCCATTCCAGCTTTAGCCCAGGCACTCCCATCCTGCTTGTTTTTCTCTCTCCAGCCCACGCTGTTTGTGCTCCTGGGCCTGAGCTTTGGGTCATTTGTCCTTGGTGCCCAGCTGGAGCAGGAATTGTTTTGTCTCCCTGCTCTGTGCAGAGAGCTCCCCATCCCCTCATGTGAAGCTCAGAAGTGCACACTGAAGCAGCAGAGAATGTGAAAAATAGAAAAACTAAAACCTGAGGCATCAGTCCCAGATATTTTATCCAATTTTATCCATTGGAACACCCATGTTTGGATGTGTCAAGGACAGAGCTCCACAACCTCGACCCTCCCAATAACAAAGTGAGGTTCAGATGGTGCCTCCTGGGTCTCCTTTTGTGCCCATTTCCTCTGCTCTTGTCCCTGGCTACCCCTGGAGAGGGCCTGACTGTCCTCTCACCCCCTTTGCTGTTCTACATTCCATAGCTGCCCCTGAGCCTCCTCTTCTCTGGGGCGACCAATTCCATTTTCCTCACCTTTCCTTGTCTCCAAATTTAAATTTTAGAGGTGCTATGGAGCTGCCTTCTTCATAACAGCCAGTGTATGCAAAAAAACCCCAAATATTTTATTTGTCTGCATTTCAGCTTTATCCCTGATACCTCATGGATGTTGGGCACACGTAAGTAGTAATAACACTTTATTCCAATATGCCACATATTTTGCATGCTAATATCTGGGAGGAAAATAGTAGCCTACAGGAAAGCCATTAATCAGAAGCATTAAATGCCAAAGGTAAAAATTAATGAATTCACTAATGGTTTTTTTCTTCTTTTATCCCTGCTGTTATCATTTAGCTGCTTTCACTTATCTGCAGTTTCCTTTATTTGCAGGAGTATTTACACAACCATGCCCAGTTCCAGCATTGAGAGCTTTTAATAATGAAATAGAAGCAGCAAACAAGTAATATTCCTGGATGATTTGACTGGAAAAATAAAATCACTGAGAGAGAAAACAAAGTCTGCAAGAAGCTGGAAATGAGCATTATAAATGACCAGGTCTTCAAAACCTACGTGCATTACACTGAATTTCCTCTTCTTGAGGAAAAGGGTTTGATCAACCACTCTTTGCTTTTGCCAGGTAAGAGAAATTCTACAGCAACTGCTATAAAAATCTGTTTAGTTTATATTTTTATTTGAGAGAGGAATTGTCTTCAAACTGTGCATGTGTGTGCAGACAGAGGCTGGTTTTCATTTTATTTCAGTCCAGTTTCGTGACATTCAAAAATGGAAAAACCATGAAGTGATGAAACCTAAGATTTCCTTTGCTTTGTTTTCATTTTAACACATAAAAGAAATATCTTCTGAAAATAATTTCAGAATCTCAGATCTAACTGACTTACTTGTAGTTAGTTCTGTAAGCTCTGAACGTGGACAAGCAGAAATGCCTTTAATTTAGTGATGAGGAAGCACAAAAGAGCTTCCAAAGAGAATCCAGAACAGCTTTTTGGATGCCCATTTTGTTGGTAAATCAGGACCAATGTGTTCTTAAATTCTTTCTTAACTTCTTGGCTGCCTTTTAAAAGTTTAAAGAGATCTATCCACGTCCTCTTATAGAGGTTTAAGAGATTTATGCCTCTTTAGAGATGCTCCATATTGCAGCTTTGCTGACTTGTATTTGCATATTTGTGTGCATATGTGCTAATGAAAGTCCTTCCTCAGCTTAATTCACCATATGCAGGTCACCATCCAGGACAAAATTAGGCTTTTTCTCTCTGAGAATGTCTTTTTTTTTTTTCCCTCTTTGAGCTATATAAAAATTAAAAGCACATAAGACTCAAAAGAGCCTGAAGTAACTAAGGTGACTTGCGGATTTAAAGCAAATATTCAAGGTAGTTCTGATGTAAATTGTGTGCTGAGGGGAGCCAAGGCATAAAAACCTGTTTGATTTCTACTTTTTGAGAAGCACCCTATTAAAAATGGAACCCGACAGAGAATGAATTATGGTACTAATAACAGATTTAAATGTCTTTAAAGACATTGAACTCTAATATTTGGTTATGAAGAGCTGAAAACTGCCCTAAAGGGGGAAGTGTTCAGAAACAATGCATGAGAGAACAGCTGGGTTTTACTTTTATGAGCTCTAAGAGCATGCAGAATTTCTCATGTTAAGAACATCTTATATTAGTTAATTTTTAGCCATAAGTCAGCGTTAAAACCACTTTTTACAGTAAAACTGCAGAGGTGGCCAAATCTAAAAAAAATAATGACAATATTCAACAGCTGAGATAAGAAAGAGATGATCATTGGGAGCCTTAATTAAGTTTTTCAAAGTAATTAAATGTGTTGCTGAATGCTCTCAGAATAATGAAGGTGAAATGAGTTATTCTTCAGGTACTGACTGTACTTTCATGGACCTCTGACAAATATTTATTTATTCCAGCCCTACTCGTTAATTCCCAGTTCCCCTACTTTTCTGGGAAGCTGAATGGTTTCTGTTGAGGATGACATGATATTAATTAGCTCTAGCTCAGATATTCTGGATTTTCTGAGGTGACTGTGATTTCTCCATCCCAGTGTTTGATTAAGTGTCCAACCCCTAGCTGCCTTGAGCCACTGTTATCATCTGAGCCTTATTTTTCTTTCTCTCTCCTGCTTCTTAAATGTTTAGTGCCACACAGTTTCTGCTCTTCTTTCTTTTGTTGTCTATTCCAATTTTGTGTCTAATATAGTTTCTGTCAGTTTCCTTTGCTTATTCTATGTTTCTTAATCCTTTAACTCTCTTCTCCTTTTTTCTACTACCAAGTTTCTTTTATTTCCTTACTCCCTCCCTACCTTTATCAGCTGTTACTCAGATTTCACAATTTGTGCCTGGAACATTCCATTGTTTGTATGTGTTTGGCCAATAAATCTGGCACTTACCTTACACTGCTTGGGACTCTCTAGCTTCAAAATTGTCAATTAAATCTGCACAGAATGGTCCTGAGTCTTTGTGCTGTGCTCATGAGGTTGTGAAAGAGATCTTGAAATTAGTTCTTATAAAAACAATAAAGAAAAAAAAAACCAAAAAAAAACAAACAAAAAAAACCAAACAAAAACACTCACCCACTCCCACTGTTAATTTGGATGGACAATGCTTGCAATGAGTGATTTGAGAGACCTGAAGTTTTCTGGTGTGGATCTTTTGCACGAGAAAGAAATACAGATTGTTAAGAAGTACAGCCAGTCATGAGCAAGGGAACGTTTGGAAACCCTGGATATGAACAGATGGTCTAGAAGAATGTGCACTATAAGTAAAAACTAGGATTTAGTTTTTTATATAATTGCAAATTATCATATCTACAGCTTACATGGCTTTTCTTGTTACAGAAATTAAGCAAATCTTTCTGCCAAAAATTAGTACTCAGAAGTTGGTAAGTATTTTCCCTGTATTCATTATTATTATTTTATTATGATAGCCTTTATAATATGTCCAAGTTAAATTCTATGTCTATAACTGTGTCAGGCAGGGACTGAAAAATTTTCAGAACTGTCTTGTGCCATGAATATTTATTTGAAGATGTAAAAATCCTTCCACGTGACTCTGACTGGATCAGTTGGCTGGAAAATTTTGTTTCACTGTCTGAGACACCAGGTCCCTCCTGCCCTGTGATGTGTTTAGCTTCATTTATATACCAACATCAGAACAATCAAAAGTTTATTTATATATAAACATCAGAGCAATCAAAGATTGCTGCTGCAGTTCTTCCTGCAGAGGAAGTGAATTTTTTGCAGGTGATAAAAAGAGAGGAAAGAGGGAGAGTTCTGAAGGTTCACCCAGATTGTAATAAAATATGAATTCCACCTTGGCTGCAGTGCCTGGGTCACAAGCTGCAGGCCACTCTCCTGCTGCTGGGAGGGAATAAAAGTAACTTATTATCATTTAGTTAATGGATGAAATACAGAAAAAGTGGTTTTCAGAAGAAGGAATTACTCACACACCTATTAAAATCCACCTGCTCTTGGTAGCCATGAAACCACTACATGGAGACTTTGCCAGGATTAGAAAAGAATAAAAAAGAAAAATAACAATACAAGTCATTGAGCTCTAAAAGAATAAAAAAGAAAAATAACAATACAAGTCATTGAGCTCTGCCTGGATAGGCAGAGCCTTGCATCTCTTGGTCCACTTTGACTGCCAGGGACAGTTTAAGAGTTTGCCAGACACCACAAGTGGAAATCTTCACTGAGGACACTGAACATAAGTAATTTTAAGCAGAATTTATACTTAGGAACTCAGATGAGATTGCTGGGGGGAAGGGTTCTTGGGCAGCTTAGTCAGAGGTTAGCCTAAACCAGCCCAATTTTAAGCTTAGCTTTCAGAATGCAGAGTTCAGCAATAGTTCTGCTGTTGGCAGGCACTTGGAACCTTCACTGCTCCCTTCAGCTGGGTTATTTACCTAATTGTCTGAAATCCTCTTATTTAAGCCAATTTCTCTGCAGGGTTCAGCATTTCTCTTATAAAAAGTTTTACCCAGCTCAGACCAGCCTGGGGTCCAACCCAGAACATTTTAATTTTTGAGTCAGGGGTCACAGAAATGCTGGAAATGAAAAGGTGTGTCTAAGAGTCTGCTGTGTTTTGCCCATGAAAAACATACATCAGCTTCACATTCTGTTCAAAGACAAAACCTTGTCCATGATCAAACCATATCTTCACTGTCACTAAATATCACATGAAAATTATGCTCTAATCTGTTTTTCAAGGTGGTGCTAGGAAAGAAACAAAGGAAGAATATTGAGACCTGAAGTTCTGAAATGTTGCAATTGGAGAGAATTGCAGATGTCTCCACAACTGCAGAGCATCTGGTGATGATGTTAACTGCCAGCATTTATCCCCTTCCTCTCCCATTAGTTTCAGTGGTGGAATGGGTACCCAAGAACATCTAAGGTCTTTTGTGTCCATTGCCATATTTTTCTAGCCATTTAAAAAAGAACAAGAAAGAAAAAAAAAAAAAAAACAACCAAAAAAACCCTCCACCAAAAACTAAACAAAAACCCCCAAAAGACAAAAAAAACCCTGACCCCAATACTTGAAGTAAGCATGAAAGCAATGATGCATTTTCATGATTCAAGATGCCAACAGAGAAATTAGTAAATTAGTTTATCTTTTAGCCTAAACTGGGGGGGAAGGGCTGAAAGAGTGGCATTAACTCACAGGAAGTGGAGGATTTTATTGCCCATGAGTTAGAAAAAGTGTCCCACATTACAGAAGCAAATACTGGCTTATTCTAAGTTCATACTTGTGCATTTATTTCTGTATAATTTTATTTCATTTCACCCATTTCTTTCCAAACCTGGCCTCTCTCAAACCCTCACACATTTACAGCTGAGCTGTTTTCATTTCTGCTTTCACCACTGTGGTTGCCCAGACAAATGGAAAATCCTGCCAAAGGCCATACCTGTTTGAACAACACACCTTTGCTGTTTGGGAGCCTTTTTTTCCCCTCTCTCCTTCACACCCTATCTAAAACCACATTTATTTAATGAAACATTTTTGCTTTAGTCTCTTCAGAAAAGATGCATAACATCACAGGCCCTCAATTTCAGGTTTGCTCTCTTTCTTCTAATGCTTTTGCACTCTTTCAAGTCAATCATCCTTTTATTTCATATTTTATGCTTGCATGCTGTTCAGACAATTGACAATACACCTGAGCTTTCATGTCTAAGGCACTTACCTCATACCAATGTAATGACAATAATTTCTATCAGCTTTTTCTGTTTTTCCTGCTGTATTCTGCACAAAATGTGTTTTCTATGGCACCTTGTGCAAGAGTTTCTAACCACAGAATCATTTAGATCATCGAGTTTAGTAATTAACCCACCACTGGTGAGCCCACCACCAAATCATGTCCCCAGATGCCACATCTGCACATTTTCAAAATACCCCCAGGGGTGACTCAGCTGCTTCCCTGGGCAGCCTCTTCCAGAGTTTGGCAGCCCTTAAATCACAAATCTAAATTTAAATCCTTAAATGGAGATTGCAAAGATGGTCTCCATCACCTTTAACAAGAATGGCAATCAAAGGGAAATGTGTTCTTTTCAGTTTCTCACCTTTCCATCATTATGCCATGTAATCCCAGGAGTTTGGGATATCTGGGCTGTGTCACACAAAGCTGGGGTTCCCAGCTCTCAGCCATTGGAATTCTCACACACCTGGCTCAGCCACGGAGGGCAGTGCCCAGTATGGGGCTGCAGCCAAAATCCAGTCAGAATTCCAGGAAGAATTCCCTGGAATGGGCCTGTTCTGCAGCAGCTGCCAGGCACAGGAGGCAGAGCAGAGGAGCCACCTCCCACTAATCCCTCTGTGGAACAGCAGCTCCTCCATGAGCTGAGAATTTTAAACTTTTTGTACAGAAAGGTTCAGACTTTTATGAGACATTTAACTTGAGACTGTGGGAAAGCTTCTAAAATTGTATGCTAGAACTGTGATTATAGATGTGTGGTTTGATTAGAAGTAATATCACGTAGTTTAAAGATTTAGAATATAGTAATATATATATAGTAATATATAGAAATATATTTATATATATATATAAAATATAGACTTTAGTAATATATATATATATAAAATTAAGAAGTTTTAAAGTAGTAGCAAATCTTTTTTTTTTTCACGTTCTTCTTCATGGGTTTGGGTGGTTTTGGGTAATTGGGCAGAAAAGTCTGGTGTAAACCAGATGGAGCACAAAGGACCTGGGCATTGAGTAATAGATATAAAAATATATTTATATATATATAAAATATAGAATATAGTAAAATATATATATAAAACTAAGAAGTTTTGAAGTAGTAGCAAATCTTTTTTTTTTTTTTCACGTTCTTCTTCATGGGTTTGGGTGGTTTTGTATAATTGGGCAGAAAAGTCTGGTGTAATCCAGATGGAGCACAAAGGACCTGGGGATTGAGGAGAGGTGGAGTGGAGGGAGCAGGGACAGAGCATTAGGAATAGGAGAGGCAGGCTGAGTTAGCATGCAGTGTCAGTGGAAAGGTGACCCTTGTCATAAACAGATTGGTTTAATCTCTGAAATTCAGAATGAGAATTCTGTCTCTTGGCATATCTCAGTGTTCAAGTGCAGTCGTGACAATATTCAGAACTGAAAATATT